>NW_025942003.1:0-83188 GCF_000764305.2 Hyalella azteca | reverse complement strand
CGTACATATTACGTTTATCATTGTTTAAATTATAATTGTTTATAATTGTTCAAAATTTACCGAGTATAGTTGACGGGCATCGAGCGCAGCCTGCGTGACATGGCGCGGGAGCTGCCGGACATGGTGCGGTGGGAGGCCATGCTCGACTCCCTGGAGGACTACACCCGCCCTATCAACTCCCTCTACCATCGCTTCGTGCACTACCAGAAGCACAAGGACGAGGTGAGTGCACTACCACCGCTTCGTGCACTACCATCGCTTCGTGCACTACCATCGCTTCGTGCACTACCATCGCTTCGTGCACTACCATCGCTTCGTGCACTACCAGAAGCACAAGGACGAGGTGAGTGCACTACCATCGCTTCGTGCACTACCATCGCTTCGTGCACTACCATCGCTTCGTGCACTACCACCGCTTCGTGCACTACCAGAAGCACAAGGACGAGGTGAGTGCACTACCATCGCTTCGTGCACTACCAGAAGCACAAGGACGAGGTGAGTGCACTACCATCGCTTCGTGCACTACCAGAAGCACAAGGATGAGGTGAGTGCACTACCATCGCTTCGTGCACTACCATCGCTTCGTGCACTACCATCGCTTCGTGCACTACCAGAAGCACAAGGATGAGGTAAGTGTACTACCATCGCTTCGTGCACTACCATCGCTTCGTGCACTACCATCGCTTCGTGCACTACCATCGCTTCGTGCACTACCATCGCTTCGTGCACTACCATAAGCACAAGATCCTTAGGCGTCTGGTAAGAATATTGTATGACAAAGAGTGAAGCTTTTTTTTAAGTAAGTTTTTATCCTCGAAGAAGGGCACGGTTCACGAATGTGTCGAATGATTATTAGGTACTGTGCTATCCTTGTTATTCATATACAAATACGTGAAGAAAAAAAATTAAACTAAACATGTGAAAAGCATTTGCTTGTAGAAATAATGTCCATGGATAATCGTCTTTTCTTCTTCTAAAATGTGTTGATTTCCAAGCAATCGTACAAATTTCATTTAATTGTGTGAACTTAATATCAAGATGTCCCATAACAAAATTACCCGTTAAAAGTGCACTTGCCACGTCATACAATTATTATAGAAGTTGTGTTGAGGATGTTATGCTGAATATTAATTTTTAGCGCATTTTCTCATTTATGGAAAAAATGAGCTATTGTGCTCGTCATGTCCGTCCGTCCGTCTGTCTGTCTGTCTGTCCGTCCGTCCATCCATCCGTGACCACGTTTTCGTCCACGAGAAAATGCGCTCTATCTGTCAATCACTGCAGTGAGTACTGAGTTATATTTTTTATGTTATTCCGAATATTTATTTTTGATTATAGGTTGAAAAGCACACACTGCTTGACTTTGCTGAGAGCGTCGTGTCGCACGAGCAAGGCTCCATCATCAACCTCATGGCCAACATACACAACATGGTCGCCCCAGACTACCCTCCTGTTCCCCAGGTGAGCTCATATTAGAATAGAAGTGTTATTATTATATTATTTTCTTATCTAGTGTTCCTGCATCCACTTAGAATAGAATAGAAGTGTAGGCACTGAAGAAATAGGCCCATGGCCTGAAGAAATAGGTCCGTGGCCTGTTGCCGACTCTTGTATTTTTTCGTGACCTGGGGCCATACTTTCAAAACTCGCTAAGTGAACGTAAGTACTTACGCTCTATTTTCTTGTCTATGATTGGTGAATTTTGCTTGAAAGGCCGTCAATGATTGGCTGATGAATTTACGATCTCTTCTTTTTTTGAAAGTATGGGCCTTGATTCACAAGGGATCTGGCCTTTGGAACCCGATTTTTCCATAACTGACGATTGTTTGAGATAGCTGCTGGACTTATTGCAAGGATATTGACGACACTTATTCAATATTTTCTATCAGCCATTTCCTATGAGAAGCTATTTACTAGCAGCCATTTCTTAGGTGAAGATATTTCAACACATAACAAATCTCAACTGCTGACTATGCATGTACGGTTACAAACGCAGTGCTGAAGAAATCGCCGAACTCTCCCTGCGACCAAGTGTGTTCAAGATGCTCCAGCAAGTACTGAAGGTCAGAATGGCTATACTGGAAATAGGTACTGGCTTTACTGGAAGAATTGCGTGGGAGAAAGTAGATTACTTTTTGACTATTTTTAGCGCATTTTCTCATTTATGAAAAAAAATGCGCTATTGTGCTCGCCATGTCCGTCCGTCCGTCTGTCTATCCGTCTGTCTGTCTGTCCGTCCGTCCGTGACTCCACGTTTGAAAATGCGCTCTCACTGCAGTGAGTACTGAGTTGCATTTTTTATTTATTTTTATGGCTGTATCTCGTTCTGAAGCGCTGGAGAGGTTCGTGTTCACGATATCAGTGGATGAAATTTAAAGCGTAACGTACGTTATCCAAACAACTACAGTATTATTTTTCTCAAACAGGGCTACAACAAATGCGACTTGCAGCAGAGCGACCAGCAGATGCTGTTTGGCCTTTATTCTTTGGTTGCGCTTACCCAGACGCGCGGATACGCCATGGTCAATTATGCTTATATGCTCCTCAAACTATATGATAAAGGTGGGTTCTTGACACGTCAATTATGCTTATATGCTCCTCAAACTATATGATAAAGGTGGGTACTTGACACGTCATTTATGCTTATATGCTCCTCAAACTATACGACAAAGGTGGTTCTTGACACGTCAATTATGCTTATATGCTCCTCAAACTGTATGATAAAGGTGGGTACTTGACACGTCAATTATGCTTATATGCTCCTCAAACTGTATGACAAAGGTGGGTAGTTGACACGTCAATTATGCGTATATGCTCCTCAAACTATACGACAAAGGTGGGTTCTTGACACGTCAATTATGCTTATATGCTGCCCTAACTATACGACAATGATCAGTGCTTGGTCAAAGACTGCAAAGAATTGATGCTGTGTCAAAATTAGAACAAAAAGCCCCGATGTGACTATAATTCTCAACAATTTACTGATTTCCTTGTTGTATACACATTTCATGAAAGTTCCTGTTACGTTTGGAGAAAATCGACAAACCTCATTAATCGGCGCCCTCCATTTCATGGAAGCGAAGTGCCATATAGCCAATTAATTAATTATCTAACTTTGAGACTTTGATTTATAGCCAGCATGCCAAAGTGGTTTTTCTACCATATATTGACGGGATTTTTTTTTTTTGTACAACATCAAATATTTCAAAACCAATGATCGTGCGAGCATATTTTAAATTTATTTTGATAAATTTATTGATTTCTAAAATGACGTATAGAAATCGAAACGACAACGACAAATTTTCATTAAAGAAAGAACTGACGGATTGATGATCTTTTTGGACAATTTTTATTCCTGCTTCAATGATCTTTTACTAATTTCTATTTGTACTTTCACACTTGAATGTGAAATTTTACTGTGTGAAGTCTCAATATTGATATTATTTTATGAAATATCTCTGTAAATGTCTACATGCGAAATTAACCTAGTTTAGATTTACACTCTAACGACTTGAATTATCTCTTTAGCGGAGCGGGCTGACCTCAAAGTAATGTTGTACGTTACATTTAAATGAATATGGCAAAAGTACCACATAGGCGACTATCACACCCAAGTTTTTTATGCAATTCTTAAAGAAGTAAGCAGGTGCAACAATTGCAGTTCCCGTAGACGATGCTCAGTGCGGTATAATTTTTAATGAAGTTAACTCGTATAACGTTTGCGGTTTCTTGAGACGATTCTCGATAATTTTTACTGAACTTGAAATGTGTAACATTATGAGTTACTTAACCCTCTACCGCCTGACATGAGTAACCGGAGCAATATTGTCACGCGCCTACTTCCCAAAAAAGATACGTTCTAGTGAGCGCAAAATGACTTGCACTGATGGTTGCCGCCACGTACGACAACTTTAAAATGTTCTCTGTTGCGTACAAACGTCCTCAGGTTGCTACACTCAATAGTTTACGTATAATTTAAGTTGAAAGTTGTGTTCCCGGAGAGTGACATACGGCGGTAGAGGGTTAAGTTGAAAGTTATGTTCCCGGAGAGTGACACACGGCGGTAGAGGGTTAAATATACAACGGTAATTGAATGCGGGTAAAGAGGGTTATATATACGGCGGTAGAGGGTTAAGATGATATTCGGTATCATATTTTGTCAGGTAACTTCACCGTGGAACAGGACTTGTCACGCACTCTGTACGACCATTACTCGCGCTTTTTAATGAAGTTGAAATGTGTAACATTATTAGTTACTTAAGACGATATTCGGTCTCGTATTTTGTCAGGTAACTTGACCGTGGAGTAGAATTTGTCACGCACTCTGTACGACCATTACACGCACTTTCGCTTTTTAACGCTCGCACTTTCGCTCATAATGTGTAACATTATGAGCTACTTTAAGACGATATTCGGTCTCGTATTTTGTCAGGTAACTTGACCGTGGAGTAGAATTTGTCACGCACTCTGTACGACCATTACACGCACTTTCGCTTTTTAACAAAGTTGAAATGTGTAACATTATGAGTTACTTTAGACGATATTCGGTCTCGTATTATGTCAGGTAACTTGACCGTGGAGCAGAACTTGTCACGCACTCTGTACGACCATTACACGCACTTTCGCTTTTTAATAAAGTTGAAATGTGTAACATTATGAGTTACTTTTAAGACGATATTCGGTCTCGTATTTTGTCAGGTAACTTCACCGTGGAGCTGAACTTGTCACGCACTCTGTACGACCATTACACGCACTTTCGCTTTTTCGCTCGCACTTTCGCTCATAATGTGTAACATTATGAGCTACTTTAAGACGATATTCGGTCTCGTATTTTGTCAGGTAACTTCACCGTGGAGCAGAACTTGTCACGCACGCAAGTTGAACTTGTCACGCACGCAAGTTGAATTGTGTAACATTATGAGCTACTTAAGACGATATTCAGTCTCGTATTTTGTCAGGTAACTTCAGCGTGGAGCAGAACTTGTCACGCACTCTGTACGAGCATTACTCTCGCACTGGTGACACCTTCGTCATGTTCACTGAACTGTTGCAGGTGAAGAATGCCTTTACTTTACATAATAAAAGAATTTATAATGCCTTTGAAGAGCAGTGCAATTAGAGGTACCTATGCTTTGAACTTCTGTAGAGATAATCTATGTTTTCGGGAGCTGGTGACACCTTCGTCATGTTCACTGAACTGCTGCAGGTGAAGAATGCCTTTGATTTACATAATAAAAGAATTTTCGTAAATGTAAATCATTTAAATTTGTAATTTTTTTAATTAAATTTCGTAAATGTAAATCAAATAATCAAAGAATGCCTTTGATTTACATAGTCAAAGAAAGAAGAATGCCTTTGTTCACTGAACTGCTGCAGGTGAAGAAAGTCTTTAATGAACAGTGCAATTAGAGGGATGTTTTGAATTTCTGAAGAGGTTATCTATGATTTTGGAAGTTACAGATTGTTTAAGATTGACGTTATCTGAGCTTTTCAGTCAGCGTAACTTCATGTTATATCGTGTAACATTGCGCTGTTTTTACTTTAGTGCTCGATAATAATTATTGATATACCGGACTTGGAGTGATTATTAATAGAACTCGTTTCTAAAGTGAATGAATTTTTCAAACTGACAGATGAGTAATAGTATATTGTCTACATTCGAGTAGAAAGTAGGTACAGTTAGCAAATTATTTAAGATTCTGAAGTGTGTTTTACTTGAAAATGTCTTTACCTAATTGCCATCTTAACGCAATGAAGCATTAGTGAGGTAAGGCTGTATTTTTTGCCCTCATATATATATAAATAGACCGATACTCTCCTTGACTTCGAGTATTCATACTAAAACTTATCTGTTGGATGTTGCAAATATTAACAGTAATGTTTTTATTAACGTTGAACTGTTGACTCATCGGATCATTGATCAATTCATGATGCATGAGTCATCAATTTTGAAATGAGAAGATACGAGTCACTGGCTCATGCTTCTTTTCCTATTTTACAACACTTCTCTTTAACTTCTCTTCTCGTTTGTTTGTTTGTCTGCATTAATCTTATAGTCGATATTTAACTTCTACGCACCTTACTTCTATTATACCTCCCCTATCAAAATTTTTAGTTTTGATAGGGTACCTATATCCAATCGATCTTAAATTTTACACACTTGCTTAGAGTCGGAGACAATGCTTGAATCAATTGACAGAATAAATAATTTTAAAAATGTTTAAATTTTTTAAATGAAAAAATTAAAAAAATCTAAATATTTAAACATTAAATTAAAAATTCATAGTACTTGTGTGACATCGGAGATGCTGGCCTCTTTAGAAGTGTTGTCTTTAAAAAGTAATTTTTTAACGCACATTATTTTATTAAAAGAAATATGACTATTATGCGCTTACGACAGAGCTACCTATTTTTTATTAAAAGAAATATGATTAATACCTATGCTTATGAAAGGGCCACTTGAATATTTTATTAATAGAAATATGATAGATGAAAATAAATATGCTGATGGCAGGGCCACATGGAGAACGAGGTTGACTTAAACCATTGGTCACTCTGCTGCAAGTCGCATTTGAATTTGTTTTTAGCGCATTTTCTCATTTATGGAATAAATGCACTATTGTGCTCGCCATGTCCGTCTGTCCGTCTATCCGTCTGTCTGTCTATCTGTCTGTCCGTCCGTCTGTCTGTCTGTCCTTCCGTCCGTGACTTCACGTTGTCGTCGACGAGAAAATGCACTCTCTGTCACTCACTGCAGTGAGTACCGTACTGAGTTATATTTTTTGACTATTTTTCGCGCATTTTCTCATTTATGGAAAAAAGGTGCTATTATGCTCATCAAGTCCATCCGTCCGTCTATCCGTCTGTCTGTCTGTCCGTCCGTCCGTCTGTCTGTCCGTCCGTGACTTCACGTTTTCGTCCACGAGAAAATGCGCTCTCTGTCACTCACTGCAGGGAGTACTGAGTTATATTTTTATGATTATTGTTTACCTATGACAGGGTCACCTGGAGAACGAGGTTGACCTGAACCATTGGTCTCTCTGATGCAAGTCGCATTTGAATTTCTTTTTATGATTTAATTTGAATTTGTTTTTATGTTTAATATTGTTTAATTATTGCAGGGAGAATGAGGTTGACCTGAACCATTGGTCTCTCTGATGCAAGTCGCATTTGAATTTGTTTTTATGATTTAATTCGAATTTGTTTTTATGATTTAATTTGAATTGGTTTTATGATTTTAATATTGTTTAATTATGACAGGGTCACCTGGAGAACGAGGTTGACCTGAACGAGGGCAGCACCTGCTGGAGTAAGTGCGATAACTACGAGCACGCCCGAGCCCAGGGCTGCTATGCGCCTAGCAAACAAATATGCGGCTCCAGGAAACCGTGTAAAGGCACCATGCACAACTGCAGGTTAGATTAATTTTTAATGCAGTTCTCGCTATAATGCACTACCGGTAGTTCTTCTTAAAAGTTCTTTAGCTCGTCATATCCGTCCGTCCGTCCGTGACTTCACGGACGGACGGACGGACGAGAAAATACGCTTTCTGTCACTCACTGCAGTGAGTACTGATCTAATTTTTAAAACAAACTTTGCCATCGCGAGGGATTTTCAAGTCTTGCATGACTGCTGTTCTAACATAACATTGTCGATGATTGACAGAAACCAAGAATTTCTCAATTATTTAATAAATACTGTTATTCTATTCCTGATTCATCTTTTCGGTTAGTCTCAAACGATAAAAAATTAGAAGTTTTCATCGAACGAAATACTGTCATCCAAAGTCCCGTTTGCACGACTTCCAATTCTACAGTAACACTTTACTTTTTCCTTCCGTGAATAATTGTGGCCGATTTGTCGAGCGTCGCGCCACACGCGAAGGGGAGAGCTGCGGCGACGGAAGCGAGTGACGTCATCACAGAGTCGGCGTACCCGGTGACCTGCGAGTTCATAGGAATTCATAAGACGTTTTAAATGAAATTGAAGTATTAAACTGATGAATACGATTACATAATCACAAAAGAAGTTAGATAATGTGCTGCAGTTTTTCGACACCACAGATAACTACCTCAGCCGATGGATAAGCACTTGCATCATACTGCACTGCAGCATAATTTATGGTAAGATTGTAAAAGCACTTGTATGTTGTATCACACTGCAGCATATTTATGGTGAGATTGTAAAAACACATGTACCATAGCTACTGCAGCATATTTATGGTAAGATTGTAAACTGACTCAACTGATGGATGAGCGTGATCATGCGAGGGAGCTTTGACAGGGTCACCTGGAGAACGAGGTTGACCTGAACCATTGGTCTCTCTGATGCAAGTCGCATTTGAATTTCTTTTTATGATTTAATTTGAATTTGTTTTTATGTTTAATATTGTTTAATTATTGCAGGGAGAATGAGGTTGACCTGAACCATTGGTCTCTCTGATGCAAGTCGCATTTGAATTTGTTTTTATGATTTAATTCGAATTTGTTTTTATGATTTAATTTGAATTGGTTTTATGATTTTAATATTGTTTAATTATGACAGGGTCACCTGGAGAACGAGGTTGACCTGAACGAGGGCAGCACCTGCTGGAGTAAGTGCGATAACTATGAGCACGCACGAGCTCAGGGCTGCTATGCGCCCAGCAAACAAATATGCGGCTCCAGGAAACCGTGTAAAGGCACCATGCACAACTGCAGGTTAGATTAATTTTTAATGCAGTTCTCGCTATAATGCACTACCGGTAGTTCTTCTTAAAAGTTCTTTAGCTCGTCATATCCGTCCGTCCGTCCGTGACTTCACGGACGGACGGACGGACGAGAAAATACGCTTTCTGTCACTCACTGCAGTGAGTACTGATCTAATTTTTAAAACAAACTTTGCCATCGCGAGGGATTTTCAAGTCTTGCATGACTGCTGTTCTAACATAACATTGTCGATGATTGACAGAAACCAAGAATTTCTCAATTATTTAATAAATACTGTTATTCTATTCCTGATTCATCTTTTCGGTTAGTCTCAAACGATAAAAAATTAGAAGTTTTCATCGAACGAAATACTGTCATCCAAAGTCCCGTTTGCACGACTTCCAATTCTACAGTAACACTTCACTTTTTCCTTCCGTGAATAATTGTGGCCGATGGTCTATGCAAAACGACCGCGGTACTCATATAAATGAGTTTAATTTTTACTGGTAATCTTCTAGCCGCCTTGTAATCCGGCTCAAACCTCCTTATCGTTCATAGAAGTTAAGAGGAGATCGTTCATAGAAGTTAAGAGTTTATCGTTCAAGAAGTTAGTTCTAAACTTTTTATTGCATGTATCATCTTGTTTTCCAATAAAAATATACGATCACGAAATAATTTTTTTTGTAAACTAACTCAGCATTTGATTCCAGATTCATACACGCTGATGCAGACGTTTGCTACTCATCAAACCCATATCGACGCTATGATTGGCTACATTATGAAAATGGTAAATATTATACTAAGTTATTTGCGCTAATTATTCAATAACCTTCAAAATTAAGTCAAGCTTTATTCCTACTATTTTTTATTCTACTTTTATCCCCACTTTCGCGGAACGAAGTGTGCCGTTTATATCAGTGTTACCCTCGACTTTAAAAGCAAAGAAAAAGTCAAGTGAATTCAACATATTTTCTTTGCGCTTGGTACTATTTTACCTCTTCAGACTGACTATGGTGGAAGAAACTAATGATATAAGTTCAACTATCGATAACTCTCATTCCCAGGCCTATGGATGCGGATAAGAGTGAGGACATGTAATGTATCCGTAGCCGAAGCATTATTAAAAAGACCGGTTTTCGGGTACCATGATATCTTGCTTTTCCTTTGCACGTTAGTTTTCATTATCACAGACAACCTCGTTGTCCCCACGACGAACTTAGGACGACCGCAATTCGAGCGCCGACCAAGTGAAGACGATAAAGGTATCCGTAATTGAAGAATTAAAAGGAGCAGGATTTTTGTACTGTGATATCCAACAGCGCTACGGATGTACGTTATTACGTTTTGTAATAACGACTAATTTCGTTGTTCCCAGGACGAACTTTAGGCGTGCGCAACTCGTGCGCGGACCAGCAGAAGGTGGATTCGTGGTGGCGTTTCCTGGTGCATTGTTCCTACTGCATGTGCCTGTGCGACGACCCAACATCGCAGTCGTCCGACCGCTTCCTCAGTCTCGTCGCCACCGAGACTAACGTCGACGAAGGCATGGTGGGTTACCATAAGAACGTTGGTGTCGTTTCTCTGTCACATATATTGGATGAGTTCCTTGAAATGTTTTAGTTAGTTAGGGTTTAAACTGGTTACTAATCGCACAGCTAACACCTGAAAGGAACTCAGAAGTGAACCAAAAATTTTGGAAAGTCTACGTAGCTTTCGAAACTTTAGATGCCTGCCTTAGTGGCCTTACTTGAACATATTCCGCAACCTAGTCTCCCTCCTTTTGAAATTTGAGTTTAAAGTTTGTTATTTAAGTTTAAAGTTTAAGTTTTTAACTCCAGTAACTATTGTATTTGTTTATTTTTTCGTTCAGGTGCTGACAGGAGTCAAGCTGAGCAAGCATAAGCGCGTGGTTATGATGGAGGTGCAGCAAGGACGAGCGATGCCTCAGGGGCAAGTGGATCCTTCATCACTGGAGTGGATCTCAGTGCCTCCCATCGACGTCGACAGGTTGCTGCTAGTCATAAGCAAATGCAATTTCTTTGTCCAACATTGCTTGAAATTAATGCTTATCAAGATTTATTTTTAATGCAGTCGTTAGTTAATCAAAATTTCTGTTCTCTGGTGTATGTTATGGCACGATTTTTGTCATCATTGAGTTAAGAAAGTGATTCATCTGTTTGGAGATAAAGTAAATAAGCTGTTGCGCACCAACCGAACCGTAATTGCGAAACGTGAGTTGTTTGGCTGCATGGGAACAAGTAAAATAGCTTGATTCCTATCCTCAAGCCAAGTCTCTATCATCAAGTCCTATCATGTACACACTTGCCAGGGTGATCTTCAATGAGATAACTAATGCTCCGTCTGTTACAGGCCTTACAGCATCGCATTCATTTGGCTCATCTTCAATGAGGTAACGAATACCCCGCTTGTTGCAGCATCGCGTTCATTTGGCTCATCTTCAATGAGGTAACTAATGCTCCGTCTGTTACAGGCCTTACAGCATCGCATTCATTTGGCTCATCTTCAATGAGGTAACTAATACCCCTCTTGTTACAGCATCGCGTTCATTTATCTCATCTTCAATGAGGTAACTAATACCCTCTTGTTGCAGCACCGCGTTCGTGGAGGGACAGCACTACCAAACTCTGACGTACGAGGCGCGCTCCATGGACCTGGATGAACTCAAGGCCCCCACCGACCACGTCATCACCGGCACGCGCTTCCGCATGCTGGGACCGCATGCTAATCTCGAGGTAGGATGATAATAATGTGATACTGATGATGATGTTAAAATTTCGCTTGAATAAAGAACTGTAAAAGTACAAATATAACAGCGATTTGTTAAAGTACATTTGTTAAGGTACATCGATTTAAAGTGCACTAAAATTAAAGTGTTATATTTGTTAAAAAACAAATATAACAGGGATTTATATTTATGAAAAATTAAGCGCTAGCACAACCTAGGTTCTTAGTATGAATAGCGAAAGTCTTATGCTTTTCTGTCGTGCTATACATTTATTCATAGATATGAATTTACTCGTTATAATTTATTCTTTGTTATAAATTTTCTCATTATAATTTACTGATTGTTATAAATTCACTAGTTATAATTTACTCGTTGCTATAAATTTACTCGTTATAACTTACTAGTAGCTATAAATTTATTCGTTATTATTTACTCGTAGATATAAGTTCACTCCTTAATAAAAATTAACTCGTACCTATATATAAATTCACTCGTTATTATTTACTCATTAGAATTTACTCATTGCTATAAATTTACTCGCTGTTATGGACTCACTCGTTGTTGATACAGATTCGTGTGACTCCAATTAATTTCGTGGACGGGAAGTTGAACCCGAACCTGAGTTACTGGGTGAGCAACGACAACACGCCGGTCATGTCCAAATCTCCTCGCCAGGAATTGAAACTCTACAGACCTGATGATCCATCCAAGTCAACAATTCCTTCCCGCATGGACAGCCACAGCGACATGTACGTCGAGTTCCAAGCTACAGACCTGGACTCTGACGCTTCACAAATGACCGTTCCTTATTTCGACGCTCAACCCGTAACCACTTCACCACCTACGTGGATCTCGGGGCTGCATTTGTTCCATAAAGGCAGGCCTTTCAGTGGTGGCTTCATTGCCTTGCAGTTGCAGTGCTACAATGTCTCACGACAGTTCGAAATGGCCGTTGTTTCGCTAGATACTTAAAGAAATATAACTCAGTACTCACTGCAGTGAGTGACAGAGAGCGCGTTTTCTCGTCGACGAAAACGGATAGAAAAACAGACGGACGGACGGGCATGGCGAGAACCATAGGACATTTTGTCCATAAATGAGAAAATGCGCTAAAAATGTGTGTTTATATTACGCATTGTTGTAATTCACTCCTTTATGCAATATACGTATATAGGATAATGTTTATGCTATATTAACCCTTTCATCTCGAATACATTTACCGTTGTCAATGCTATTCGTACCTAGTAGTTTGGTGCCGAGAAGTCCCGTCAGTCACGAAAGGGTTAAATTGAAAGCGTCCTTTATATGTTATGATTATTGCATCAACGTTCTCATTATGTGTGTCAGAGCCAGAGGACATTTTTTTCGTGTGACTTTGGGTCCTAGAATTATATAGCGAGCACTGTGATGCATTTCATCGTATTAACAAGCGCTCGGCCGGACTGAATAGGTACCACTTGCTACTGTGATGCGCAACTTCAGTGAGACTTACTCGTAAGTTTAATAAGTGTTGGATAGAAGCTGATTTGATCTCCTTCCCCTCTTTGATAATGGAGATGGTTTTCCTTCCATCGTGACCTTTCAATTTTTGGTTCACCGTTGAATTTAAGCACTCGCTTTACGACTTTCACATCTGATCCAAACTCCATGAAATTAAGTCATTCAGTCTCGTAGGCATGAAATCAAAACTGAAAGTCACGCTTGGAGACTTTAATTATGCTCATGGAAGTTGAAGAACGTGACTTTGGATTAAACTCTTTACCTTCAGTTATTGAAAAACACGTAAAGTTATGAACATCATTGCCTTTCTCCGCTGAGTTACATCTAGGTAGAAGTTGACAATTTTTTAACTAAAGGATTTTTTTTACAACTAAAACAAATAATTTTACAACTAAAATCATAAAATAATCTTTTTTTTGGCGTGCCTTCTTTCGGAGTTGACTTGTATTCTAGAGAAAAATAGAAAAAAAACTCTACGAACTCTACGTATTAAGAATGGGATAGTTTAACTGTCTTATTATTATTATTATATTAACTGATATTTTATGCGAATGCCGTCTTGATTGCCCTGACCACAATACGTTTAAAAAATTAAAAGTTCGAAAGTAAGAATTGCACAAAAATGTTATTTCAATGAAATTAACTGATTGCAGTGGACAGAAAAACAGACATGTGTGAATTTCCTTGTGTGTTTTTCTTACTTGCAAACACAAGGTACGGAATTATCTGTTCAGCCTGATCGGTGGATTTCATATGACTTTTCAACGAATTAGTAATAAAGGTTTCAACTGTGTATAAATTTAGTCTAAGAATTAGCATCATTGTGCAAAACATGAAAATGTAATTAAACTTAGACTTTGCCAATACTTTTTCTCACCAAGCACGATTGTATAATTTTTTTTAACTATTAGGACAGAAATTGTAGAGCTTGATCTCAAATCTAACTAGCAGATTCATTGAGAAATTAACTTGAATTATAACTATCCCATTGTAATGACGCTGGTGCTTCATCGGGTTTATTAATACTCGTGTCAGGCGTTCAAGTTCACAAGATGAATTTATTTATTATACTATTGGAATGAAACAAATATTAGTGTATCAGATATAATTAGTACCGTAACATAATAAATCTTTTTACTACGTACACTATAATACAACTCTTCAGTAAAAAAGGTTTACACATTTTTTGGTGCGGAATGAGAAATAAAACGTCAACAGTACCTACAACAGTTCAGAAGAAGAAAAAGAGGGTGGCTGCGTTAAATATGCATCCAATGTTTAACATGCATAAATTAAAATAATCTGTAATTACGAACGAACTATTTGCAACACATTTTAATACCAGGTAACCGAGAAATATCGTTACCATCACTACATAAGGACATCACATAAGACTCGCAATATAAGAACTTTCATCAATTAATACTGGAGACTTTAAATAAACAATTGATATGTTGAGTAGTATGCATATGTAAAACTTTGTCATTGCTTTTTGTGCACAGTTGGTAATCAATGATTTACTCGTGGGATCTATTTGTTCAACTTTCACCCCCTGCTTCTTCAAGTTATCAACGAAATACCTAGTCAAATTCCACTCAAATGACCGATGGATGCGGGGAAGTGTATGCGACTTTTCCAATGTTTTCAGGCTTCAGGGCTTATTGAACCAAGTCGTTATAGGCCTGAGGCGCGAAAGAATAAACAACATCGCAAAATTTGTCGATATTCTGTCCAATCCTACGCACGGACCTCAGCTCTTTTATTGCCTCCAAGCTACCGAGAAATTCGAAGGTATAGAACTCTGTCCCCGTCCGGACGTGAGGCGAGTGGTGAAGAACCAAGTCCTCAGATAGTGGACAAAAGAAGTACCTATAGAACTGTAGATGAACCGAACTTTCTATCCGTTCTTACATGTCTCCTGAAACAACCTTACTACAGATTTAATGTCATCCTAATCAGAAGGGAGGACTAGATTCGGTGTATATCTAACTGCATTCAGTGCCTTGCGGGCAGATATAAAATCATTATTCAGCAACGAACGTTAATCTCACATCTGAGCTCAGAATATTTAGCTTGGTCAAATGTGCTGTGAACGGCATACATACGAACGATAATTCAGAAGGTATTGAATTGGTATCCAAAAACTTTTTGAAGATTTCAACATACATTCGGTCGTTATCGACGAGATCAAGGATCGAAAAAATGAAAGCAATGTTATGTTCAGAAATCAAGGGAAACTTTGAAGCAATGAACTTAGCGCTTTCTTCAGTCAAACTTCCATTCGTCTTCAAAATTTCAACTGCAAATTGAATCACGTTTACCATTTGTTCGCTTAACTCAGTTTCGGTCTCGGGAATGCAATTTGAAAAAGGTTGGTCTTCTTCTTCGATTTCTTTGACAATATAGAGGGCCGCCATCATTTCTTGCTGCGTCGCGTGGATAAAAGACCAAATCTTCTTGCAGCTTGAGAGGGAGATGCTCGTCTCGCACTGCATTATGGAAGACATGGCGTCTTCGACGTCAAACGTTTGTGAAAGTTTCTTGCACTTCATTTTGAGAAAACGCATGTTTTGTTCGTCCAAGAAGAGCTGTTGCTTTGCAATGCCTTCAAGAGCAATCTTACCCAAAAGGTGCAGCCAGAAATCAACGTTATTTTCCAACTCCAATGGGTTTGCTTGGGCAATAGAGGGTTTTTCACCAAGTCTAGTCAATAGCCGTCGCTTCATCATCTCGATGATCTTGACGTGGATTTGGCCCTCAGAAGATACCTCGTCAACTTGGGAACGATCGTCAATCCAAAGTAAAATAAGTAGAGCAAGAGTTAGTGGTAGGTTGATGATCGATTGCAGTTTGCTACGTTTTAATATGTAATCGAGGAAGGCGTTGGCTCCTGATGCATTATTAAGTACAGAGAAAAGCTTGTGAGAGTATTCCTGGATGCAGCCAGTTTCAAACCCCATTATTTTAAGATTCAGTAAGTTGAGGCAAGCGAGACTGTGCACAAGCTTGGCTGATAGACTTGCACAAATGTGGGGTCTGGACGTAATGAGTATCTTAGTCGAGGGAAACTTATGGTGAATTTCAACGATGAGGTTTTGGACAGCATAGTCTGCTTCATCGTAACCATCGATGACAAACAACGGTTTGAACCTTTGCAGCATCTCGATAACTTCGGTCTCTGGCACCAAATAAAACGAAGTTTTCAGCAAATCTTCCTTTATAAAAGCAGCGAAGCCATTAGACTTGACATACCGACACTGAATGAAAATAAGTAGTTTGTACTCATTCAGTTCGTCCACTTCACCGGTTTGTCCCGACCAGCTGTAAATAAGGAACCTACATAAAGATGTTTTACCTGAACCTGCCAAGCCTGTTATGATTATGGTGGAACAATCGACTCCGCGCTCGTTTTTCACCAAGAGAATTTTCCCAATATCAACCGTGGTGTTGCTTCGACTCATAGTTAGTTTGGTGAATACCTTGTCGATGGTGATGCTCTGAAACTCGTCATAGGTGAACCAAGTTATGGGCGATAGAACTCGCATTGTGCTGTATCTGTCCTTCAACTCAGCGATGCTGCTATCTAGGATGCTGTCTTGAATGTCTTCTTTGAACGCCTTCATCTGAGCATTACGGTCAGCAAGTTCCGCCTGTAAGCTCGTTGAGACACTGATGTTGTCTAATTCAGCTAGAAAACCATTCTTGAGACCACGATCAACACCAGCCTTGTCACTGACTTCTTCGATAAGTTTTCGAATTTTCTTCAGTCGCGAATCAAGTTCACTTTTTGATAATTGCACAGCTTCATGGCTGAAGAAGTTACGTTGTTCTTTCAGGCGATACAACATGTTTTCTATCGAGTCCCCAGGCTTTAACCAAAAATTAGTGTCATTGCTCAAATGACAGCATTTCTGCAGGAGCTTGTACAGCAATGTGATGTCGTAATCTTGCACAGTGTTGAGAAGCAACTTATCTCTTTCCTTTTTATTGAAACTTTTCAAGTAATCGTTACCTAAAAGAACAGAACAATACTGTTCCAGAGTTTCTGAGCCCCTACGGGACAAACTTTCGAAGACGGCAGCGAATACTTTGGCCACAGGACTGCTTCTACGCAGAGCCATGAACAACTTCAACGTATTGATGTCATCGTACGTAATGTCTGTTGTGCTGGCTGTTGAAGTGCCAGCAGGGGATGTTCTCGTCACACACGCACTAACACTAGGTCCTGACGGTGCAGTAACACCAGACCCTGACGGTGCAGTAACACCAGATCCTGGCATTGCAGTAACACCAGATCCTGACGGTGCAGCTCCAGTTGCAGTAACACCAGAGCCTGGTGGAACAGTAACACCAGATGGTGTAGAGGCGGCAGGAGGGGGCCGGGCGACACCCCATACTGACGAAGGCGTGGCGGTTGCAGCCGACGAAACAAGCGCAGCGGGTCCAGACTTCGTAGACGCGCCGCTTGCCGAGAAAGAACTTCGAGTTGATGTAGAAGAGGATGAGTTGGCACTACAGCCACCATGTCTGGATGTGTTCGCCCCCATGATTTACTCCTTGAAAAAATCGGTGCAGTAATACCAGAGCCTGACGGTACCATACCAGTTGCAGTAACACCAGATGGTGTAGAGGCGGCAGGAGGGGCGACGCCCGATACTGACGACGGAGTAGCGGTCGCAGCCGATGGAACAAGCGCAGCGGGTCCAGAGTTCATAGACGCACCGCTTGCCGTGAAGGAGCTTCGAGTTGATGTAGAAGAGGATATTTTGGCACTACAGCCACCATGTTTGGATGTGTTCGCCCCCATGATTTACTCCTTGAAAAAAATAATCTAGGACGCTAAAATGCTGGAATTTCTATGAATAAATGCAGATAAATCTAGGACGATATGTTTGATCTACAAACCTGACAAATCGTTCATGAGTAGCTTTAAAACAAATTGAATAAAATCATTCATGATTGCCATCCATTTCAGCGGAGCAGATGGGTAACTGCAGACAAATATCAATCTTTACAGAGCTTGCGCGAGTCGGACTTAGTGGCGAATAGCCTAAGACTATTAAGAAAACACTTTTAAAGATTTTTTTAAGACACTTTTCTTATGACAGTTAAAATTTTCGACAAAATCACTCTCTGTGAGTGCAAAAAATATGCGCCTTAGGCTTCTAGGTTTATATTTATTTCCTAAGTTAATATATAGCTTTAAGAACAGCCCATGTGTTCTTGTCGAGCGTCGCGCCTTACGCGTAGAGGGAGAACTGCGGCGATGGAAGCGAGTGACGTCATCACTGAGTCAGCGTACCCGGTGACCTGCAAGTTCAGGGGAATTATTCAGACGTTTTAAACTAAAATTTAAATACTAAACTGATGAATACCATTACATAATCACAAAAAAGCTAGATAATGTGCTGAGGTTTTTCGATACAATAGATAGTTGAATACTTCAGTCAATGCCATGGGCCTATTTCTTCAACGCCGACACTTCTATTCTATTAATGAATAAGCAGTTAACACTTGTAGCATACTGCAGTACAATTTATAAAACGATTGTAAACTGATTCTACTGATGGATGAGCGTGATCATGCGAGGGAGCTTGTAAATCATCTTTAAATTACTGAGCTGTCTCACCGTTTCACACATCACTTCTCTGAAATGAACAGATAAGTTATTATTTAGATATTGTGAAGGGGATTGGTTTCATGTGAATTGAACGGTGTTCCTTCTCAATTGTAATATCAATGATACGTAATTTTTGAAAGGAAAACATTTTATTCTTGACTAAATCAAAAATAAATCAAAAATTTCCTGAACGTAGCCAGATCACAAATTAATCATTCCTTCCATAATAATTGTACCTCACGACCTATTTTGTTTCACAAACCTAATCCTTGGCATGTGATCGATCATTCCGCTTCATTGACTCCATTTTCACCATTTATTGAGACTCAGTTGCGAAAAATTAGAATCGCTGCAAGTCTGCAACACTTAATGACTTACGTCGTCAAGCAGGTCGTCACCTTCTACTCGGATCTTTATGTGATGAACCGTATCGAACAATTTATCTCAACATATAGGCTAAACAGCATCACAGTATTTTATTTTTGAACCGAGCCGTACAATTTGAACTTTTAATCCGTATTGATGATCGGCGAGTTTAGAGAAGCATCTGCTCATATGTCATTGGACGTAGTCAAATATTGCACAAACAGATAACAAATGAAGATAAAATCCTATGAGATAAGGCAACTTTGCCGGTCGTTTCAGTCGTGCATCTGGCAGCTTTGCTTCGTTATATGAGCTTATGAATCTTCTCTTATTCTTATTAGAAATCCTAAAGACATCTTCCGATAAAATTTTTGTCGGTATAAATGAAAATGTACAATAATAAAAGCACCATAGAAGATATCACAACTTTACGAGTATTTACCAATATTTAAGAATAAAAGTTTGTGAACATACCATTTTACCATAGGCATAGGTCTCTCAACTGGCTTGCGATGTGATGTACCCAAGTCGTGCTGTAAACGTATTGTTATCAACTGTAGGGTTTCAAACGAAGGCTTCTACTTTCGATAGTTTGATTTTCCGAATAAGACAGCCAAGTTTCAATTTCCAACTGTCTAGCAGGTTTTTGTAGTATGAATATCAATACAGCACAGTATTTTTCTGCACAAACGGAGTCAAAACACTAATTCTTAGACTTGCGTCATGCTTGCTCTGTTCGAATTTTGCGCTACAACCAAAGTGCAACAATCAACAACGTGATTAAAGAGATTGGTAAAGGTTCTACATGACATGAATCTGAACAATAATATTGAAAGTGTCGCTGTTTGACAGTTATTATTAAAGAGTGTCGCTATTCTACTAAAACAACAAAAATTTTCATCTCTCAACGACCCGTCAACGCGTCGACACTTATCGGCCTACGACATTTGTGGCACTGAGAGCTGCCTGAGCGCGAAGCCCGCGAAGCTGCGTCCGGCATGCCAAGATTGCCAGTTGGTTACTCATGAGGTATGATTTTATTTTCCTGTTTTGTGACCAGAAATGCTTTCAGATGAATGATATCATTACAGTTTTTGCACGAGCACGAATACGGTTTCGCCATGACATTTTTAGAGCTCCCTAAGCTAGGATTAAAATCCCTGGGTTGATTAGCTCGTTCTACACAATTTCACTTTGTGACATCATTATGATTTCACGGTTATTCCATTTTTTTTATTCAATCTCAATTGAATTGTTTTACAACCTCAGAAAAGATGGTACTGGCAAAAACATCTGAATTGTTTTCTAATCGATTTATTTGACAACGAACGATCGGGTTTCTGCCACCCATTGAAATGGCTTAAATTTTCAAATGAACCATCTGTTCAATTACAGAAAATTGCAGGTTAATGTTGCTATTAAAACAATCGCAAAGCAATTTCCTTCCATCAGCATACACATTGGAAGTATTTGGCACAATGTTATAAAATTGCAAAAGCAGGACCAAATCCTTTTTGCTTGAGATAAGAAAACTTCTCAAATTAATTTAGATTAAACTAACTTAATATATCTTACATTGAGTAAATTAATTTCTCAAAAAACTCTGGACCGCTAAATTTAGGATGTTCAATTTCAGGCAATTTAAGTCTGGAGTGCTGACTAGGCGAGTGAGGTAGCTTACGCTACCACACAAACATGAGACAGCAATACGGGCAATAATCTAAATTTGAGAATAAATAATATGAATAAATTGTGACTGTAAGTAATTAAACCATGGATTTTAAAATTATTTAATGCAAAGCTGATTTATATGCTTACTATTGTGAGACGCTTATACTGGAATAAATGTTAGGCAAGACTCCAGCTTCAGTTTCTTTGCCAATAAACCATTACGCTCTATGTAGGATTCTCCAACTAATGAGACGTCCTTAATCTAATACGCAGAAAATTGATTATAGCAATTGGATATCATGACGGATCAAATAAATGTTTAATATTGATTAGTTACAACCTTATACGACGGAGTCCACTGCGGTCCGTTAGTTACGGACCAGTGGGGCCCTTTCAGGTTAGACTCAGCTAGGATTGGTTCAGTTTTGGTTCAGCTAGGATCGGATACATTATTGCTAATATTATGTAAAAACAAATAGCCTTAACTAACTAATCTTAACTTACCTATCTTAACCTAACCTATTTTAAACCAACATATTATTTTGCAAGTTTCTTTTCAATTGGAATTCTGCTGAAAAATTAATGAAAAGCCATAAAATGGCGTATAGCGACTTCTAGCCCAGCCCCATGTTTCAAATTTCATGCAAATCCGTTCCAAATTTAAGGAGGTACGATTGTCTCACTTGTATAAAAAATTGCGTTTCAATAGGAAACGAAGCAAGGAATGAATGTGCTAAAACTCCAAGACTGGTGCAATGCTATTTATAACTCATGTTTAGAATTTCATGAAGATCCGTTCAGACTTGAAGGAGTTATGAATAGGGCACTTGCTAAAAAATTATGTTTTGCTGTTGAGTCCGCTGGTGAGTTCGGAGAACTGTTTATTATATGTTTACGACACGAGCGATGATTTGCAACTATAAACATAATTGCAGCTCAAGACCGAAGATGTGCCGACTGCCGATGCAGCCGCTCGATAACTAGTATTCTCTCAATCTGTCGCCAATAAACCTGCTGTTCATTTAGTTGTTGCCTAGACTGAAGCGTAAAACGACCTTGAGCCGCAACTCGCAAGTGAAGTTGGGAGTCAGCGCCCAGCAGTCAGTTACTGCTGAGATCGAGTACAGTGTGCACTGTGCTGTGTGTGTTGTGTGAGCGTACTACAGCTTCAGGTTTCAGTAATAGAATCTCTGCCGATTAAAGTTTTAGAGTAGCAATTTTGTGATATTAATCGTGGTCTTCTGGTAGACTGGTACAACGATGTTCGATGAAAATTTGAGATGATTCAGATGTCTATTCTATCTTTGTTTGTATTGTAAGAGTAAATGCAAGTGTTCTGCTATTCCCCGCGTCTTGCCAGTTGCCACATTCAGTGATTTTAGTACAATGTACATGCAAGTTATTCGATAACTTTTCTAACAACTTTGTCTACTTATGACATGGAGTCCATGTTATGCGTGTTAAGGAAAGACTTATCCGTTGTGGTAAAGCTTTTAGCTTTAGAGTTTAGATTAAGGTTAGAACGTTAAGTAGGCCTCATACCTCCAACTCGAAGTGGTACTATACTATAATACTAGCATACCTATGATATGATCTGTGATCACGATGACCTAGGGGTGGATAGCTAGAGGTTAGCATAGCCCAAGTCCACAGTGCGATTCATATACCTTCCAGAGCGTAACGCAGCCGGGCATCTTCACGGCTTTCGACACATAGCGCCCACTACAACTGCGCCGTTCAGTTGGTTCACAGAGCCGGAGCACAACTGGCCGGAGCGCAACAGGCCCTACCGCAACAGGCTACTCTAACAAAATAAATTTACTTTATTCACTATTTAAAAAAATAAATTTTCTACAAATAAATTTTCTATTGTATTTTTTTTTTCATTTTTATGCACACCTCCGGCTACTAATAACAAATGCTTGCTCTCAATAATCAGGTTATTTATTAGTCTTCCCAAAATTTCGAATTCGATCGATAGGCTTTCCATTGTTTCGATTAATATACTGATAAATTATCTGATGTAGATGTCTATTATTATGTAATCCAGTAATTGATTTTTGCTCAAACATCAGATAAACATGGTGTTTAGATAACGATAATTGTAGGGCTCGTATCTTGACGCGTGTCCCGACAGTCTGCCTACCTTAGTTGGCGACTAGAAAACCTAACTAACCTAAGTGAATGATATCACCACGTAGCGAGGCAGGCAACATGCTACATCTTGCCACTTCTTCAACTCGCACTAAATGGTCGATGAATGTATATTGCAGTAGCTAAACTTTTCAGAATATGTGACATTATCCGTTTTGACATTAGTTTGTACTTAATCGTTTAAAATAGTAATTTTGCCAAGTAGTGATGATTGGACTTTAACGCCCTGGTTACTGAAAATGTATTAGCTGGACAAGAAATCTATTTCAGGGACATTTTATTCGTTATCTGCATTTCGCTGCTGTAGAATGGATTACTTTGATTGAACTGCTTACGACATGACTGTTGTGAACATGATGCAACAACAGCTGTGCCGAACCCGGTTGCTGCTATCAACCGGACCACTAACTCTGCGTTCAAATGATTCTGTTAGCTTGGGACGCTTAAATGCTTCTTGTCGTGCCTTTAGTGTTGCATGTAGGAGCACGATTCGGCCGCTGCATCAACCCTCAGGAGCACCTGAATGGTCTAAAAACACTTATAGTGGATGTTCTTTCACATGTGTTCCTAAAAATAAAAGTTTCTGCACGACTTCTGTATTCAGTCCCAGTAAAAAGAAATATGGGGTATTTTCTGCGGGAGCATTACGGAAGTACAGCCACCAAGCATCGTCTTCTGTACACCCACAACGCTTCTTGGAGCCCCTTGAGTGGAGTTATGCATCGATGCCTGGGGAGGAACCGTTGCTGGGGCTCACCATGGGTCAGGTCCTCGCAAGGGCGGGTCAGAAGTTCCAGGGGCGCGAGGCAGTCGTGTCCGTTGCCCAGGACATTCGCGTGACGTATGAGCAGCTCCAGCGAGACGTGGGTGCCTTCTTTTATCTATAGATTGAGATTTAATAATATAGGTAGCTATAAAACCGAGAATAAATGACACATTTACCACGGGTTATAAGAAACAGAATAAAAATGATTAATTATGTTTTTGAACATCTTGAGCACGTTTTTAAATGATATTCATAATTTTCTGGCTCTGTATTTCGTGTAGTTTATCTCTCATTTGTTTCCTTTGTGTACATGATTATTATAGCCATATAACATAGACAAGTCGCTGCAGTCTAATATAAAACGAAGTTAACGAAATGCATCCAGGTTTTTCATGTTATGTTACTATACAAATGATTTAAACGGTTTTATATTCATTTCTGCCACTCTTACTGAAATTAGAGTATTTGTGGGCAGGAAGTTATCGTCTCTAGTAAACTACAGTGATATTGAGATTGAGTGCAGCGGCATTGCTGTGGCGACTCAGGTGTAATTATCACTATAATGTTCATCCAATGATTCCAAAGATCTTCATACCGCCAGTGCGTCGAATTATTAAACAAATTCTTCTCTTTCATACCGCTAGTGCGTCAAATTATTAAACAAATTCCTCCAATCCGTCACGTTGTCCGCCAGAGCCTGGAAATGGCTGCGGGCTTGGTGGGCTTGGGGCTGGAGGCGGGCGACCGCGTGGGCATCTGGAGCGGCAACAACTACGAGTGGGTTGTGACGCAGTGGGCGGTGGGCATCGCTGGACTAGTCTTGGTGAGGAATTCGGGTTCGAGTGGGTTCGTCTTGGTGAGTGGGTTTGTCTTTTTTTTCTCGGTCAAAACTAACATTTTACACTTGCGACAATCTGCACTTCATATTACTTTGTTTTCTGTCCCATGTAAACATAGATTTTAGAATCAGATTGAGAAAAATAATAGAATACAATAGAAGTGTCGGCACTGAAGAAATAAGCCCATGGCCTGTTGCCGATTCTTGAACTTTTCGTGACTTGATTCACAAGGGATCCGGCCTTTGGAACCCGATCTTAATTCCATAGCTGACGATTGATTGAGATAGCTGCTGGACTTATTGCCTGGTCCGTAATTTGCGAGGTATTTCAAGACTGAACATATGCTCCTGCATAGCTTCGTCTAGTCTGTTTTTGAAGACGTTCATACTCGGAGCGTCAACGATGCTGATGCTATCAGGGAGGCTGTTCCACATGTCGGTGACTCGAAGCGAGAAGAAATGTTGTCGCATGGATGTGTTCCAACGCAGTTTTTTTAGTTTATAGCCGTGGCCCCTGGTGTTGGTTCTTGTTTCAAATTCTTGTAATCCTTCTGGGACCTTGTATAAGTCATGAGTATACTTGTATACTTCAATGAGGTCCCCACGTAGACGTCGATAACTGAGGCTTGGAAGCTTCATAATCTTTAATCTTTAAAACTATAATGTATTTATAGTTTTATTCTACACGATCTGATATCTTGCTCCCTCCAGGTGAACATCAACCCGAGTTACGTGGCCAGCGAGCTGCTCTACTGCCTTAAGAAAGTCGACGTCAAAGCTCTAGTCATGTCGCCAACGTTCAAAAATGTCGAGTCAGTCTTGCTAACTTTATAATAATCTTCAATATAATATATTCAATATATATTATCTTCAATATATTATAATCTGCCTACAGAACTCTGCACCTATGGTTTAGCCGCAGGGCTCACTGTTGCCTCTGCAACCAACTGAAAGACCGGAATAGTGCGAAATATTTTCGCACAGAAATTTTATATTTATTGCAATATAAAACATATAGTAATTTATTATAATGTAAACAGATGGAATTCTGATTCAGGTTGCGAAAAAAACAAATTCTAAAGTTACTCCTTCGCTTCTGAAGAGCCGCCAGCTTAATGGAGCATTGAAAAAAATCTTGTGTAAGAACTTTAATTTTGTCTATAAATAATATTTTGCCTGGAAAAAGTATATTTCATGATATACGTAATATTTAAAATGTAAGATATTTGAATCTTTTCTACAATCATATGTTTGACCGATCCATTATGTTAACTTTGACGAAACGAATTTCAATTTGATCCATGTTTGTCTAGCAAGACAAAGACTATGTAAGTGTTGATCTCTAGCATTATTCATCAGTGCAATCATTCGATCTGATATGCGATTAAGATGTATATAAAATTTAAATTTATGCCCTACTCTACAATGCACCACCTTTACAAATTTATGCGTAACCTCTCTAACTGGCATTGTTTAATTCTCAAGTTTTTGCTAATCATTGAATGGTCGATTTTGATGATAACAGGTTTGTTGTTCGCATGCAAGTATTTCTATAGAAGAATTTAATATGGCGCTTTTTTCGAAAATCCCCCTCTGTAGTTACATCAATAGTACCTGTTTCATGGTTTAGTGATATTCGTTGTGAAATATTTAGTTACGTTAAATGAAGACTAAAGCTTTAGCAATCATTATTAATAATAACCATACTATTAACCCTCTACCGCCTGTCATGAGTAACCGGAGCAATATTGTCACGCGCCTACTTCCCAAAAAGGATACGTTCTAGTGAGCGCAAAATGACTTGCACTGATGGTTGCCGCCATGCTAGGCCGCGAGTGTTGTTATCATAAGACACAATAAAATAATGTATATATACAATAAGATAAAATTATCATTAAGACGGCTATTTAAAAACGCGAGTACGTATTAAACTATATAATGAGAATTTATCTCGACAACGGAACTAAACTAAATAGCTCGGAGCCTATCGACGTCTTAATTAGTTTGATAAAGTAGCATTTTATAATTTGATGAATTATTTGATAATTAATAATTAGATAAAGGAGCATGAGTCATTGATTAACTTGTTCAGTTCTTGCACGTAGCTAAATTAAAAATAAATCTACGAGGCTATTTTGTATGGTTATTATATAAATAGAAGACTGCAAATCTATTTGGTTTGGTTAATATAGAAACACTAGAGTTTTATAACGGCGGCTTCAGTGTAAGTTCGTAGCATATCGAGAATCGCTGATAAAGCATGCTAATATCTGGGTGCTGGGGAAGGAGGAGCGAAACGGTCCACTTATCACGCGCTGATAACGGCTCGAGCGGTTTACAGGAAGTTGTTTTTGTTGCTGTTGTGATGCAACTAGGAAAGTGTGGAAGAGAACAAGAGGTGGCGCAGAGTGGCCAGAAATAGGAAGGGGAAATGGTAAAGACAGTAGGAGATGAAAAGGCGCATTGCGCATGATGTGGTCGCAATCGCGTGAAACTGCTTGTGTATCACATAAGAGGTGAACTTACACTCCAATCTGCCCCACACTCCTTATAGCCGGCTTACCGATGATTTTTTTAGGCCACCCTTGAGCCCCGATGAAGAGGTTAGGCCTTTCTTGAGCCCCGATGAAGAGTTTAGGCCTTTCTTGAGCCCCGATGAAGAGTTTGGGCCAACCTTGAGCCCCGATGAAGAGTTTAGGCCACCCGTGAGCCTCGATGAAGAGTTTAGGCCACCCTTGAACCCCGATGAAGAGTTTAGGCCACCCTTGAGCCCGATGAAGAGTTTAGGCCTTTCTTGGGCCCCGATGAAGAGTTTGGGCCAACCTTGAGCCCCGATGAAGAGTTTAGGCCACCCGTGAGCCTCGATGAAGAGTTTAGGCCACCCTTGTGCCCCGATGAAGGGTTAAGACGTTGACCATTAGGGTTTGCCGCTATGCCCTCTTGTTGCTGAGTCTTGCTCCCCTCTGCCAGAGGTACGCTGAGCTTCTCGGAGCTGTCGTGCCTTGCCACGGCGGAGCACCGCGAGCTGCTGAGCCAGCGGGCGGCCGAGGTGCAGTTTGATGCTCCCTGCAGCATCCAGTTCACCTCAGTGAGTGCGGCTAGAGGCAGTTTATGGATTAAGGTTCTCAGCGAGCTTCACTCAAGTCAGTCTGCTGAGAAAATTTCACTTAGCTGATTAACAGTTCCCATCGTTGATGATTATTTCAGTTCTACTTAGTGTTTTTCTCTGGAAGAAATCCAGTTCCCTGAGGATCGGTCGAGTTTAATTTACTTACAACACCCAACTCAGGTTGGCTCTAATGTTGAATCTAATGTTGGCTCGAATGTTGAATCTAATGTTGAAGTGTCGTTCAGTTTGCTCCAGTGAGTGATATTAGCGCTGGTGTTGTACAGACATTACCTTACCCACCTTACCAACCCCAACTCCATCCCCCCGAACAGGGCACAACTGGTAACCCGAAGGCCGCGGTGTTGTCGCACCACAACGTCGTCAACAACGCTTACGGCATCGGCTACCGCAGCGGCTACCACCTCAAGGTTNGGACATGGCTTATGGTTGGACGGGTATCCCAGACTGTGATGGCTTTTGGTTGGACGGGCATTCTAGACTGTGATGGCTTTATTCACAAGTTGACAGGCTGCAACTTAGTGACGAGTAATCTTAATGCGGTAGCAGCATAAATTTTTGTGTAGGCGTTTTTTAAGTTGTTGACAGTTGCTTTATAATATGAAAAATTTATTTGTTTAGTTTTACGATATGTGTTAAATCGGCGTGTTATCAGTGGAATTTTATCTTAACAACCCTTTCAGTGTCTTTGACATCAACGCAAGCGTTTTGAGTCGCTTTGAGTTGTGGGAAGCTTTTTACTTTAAATATTTACGAGCCTTTCACTACCTTTAACCTACCTTCAGTTGTACCCACTTCACAAATTCTCCGTGTAATACCTTGTGATAATACACAACTACCTGCGTAAATTCTCTTGCCTACACATCTTGAGTCTTCTGACATTACCTGTAACTACCTTCCTTCCTTTACCCTTCATTTATCCTTCCATTACCCATAAATAACTTAATTCCTTTACCCTCCCCATACCCTTAACTACGTACCTTCTTTCATTTACCCTTCCCTTACCCATAAATACCTTAGTTCCTTAACCCTCGATCCCCTTACCTTAACTTTCTTACTCCATTTACACTTCCTTTACCATTAACTACCTCAATTCCTTTACCCTCCCATTATACCCATAACTACCTTCCTACCTACTACCCTTATTACACATAACTACCTTCCTCCTACCTACCATCCCCGTTAGCGACTACATTGAAACGTCTTGCAAGGCCAAATGTTCTACAGAAGTTACTCTTTTCAACTACTAGCCTCTACCTTCTCAAACATATATCCTTTGACAACCATGTAGCTCTATCAACCATCCATGTTCCTCAAGAGTACTCGGTAGCCACTTCTAGGCCCTAGAACCTCTAGCCTTGGTAGCCACTTCTAGCCCCTACCCCTAGTAACCTTATTATTACACAGAAGAACCTTGCAGCCACTTTTAATTTAATCAGCCGCTATTTTCTACAATATTCCATGCCCCTCAAGTTTTACTTGAAGCCATTTCTTGCGCTCGACCCATACTTTCAAAAAAAGTTGGGAGATCGTAAGTTCATCAGTCAATCATTGACTGCCTATCAAGCCTAATCCACCAATCATAGACAAGAAAATGGAGCGTAAGTACTTACGTTAACTTAGCGAGTTTTGAAAGTATGGCCCCTGGACTGTTTGCCAGGAGTACGTGATTTGTGTGCCGGTGCCGCTGTACCACTGCTTCGGGTGCGTGGCGGGCACCCTCACTGGGGCGCTGTTTGGCGCCACTTTGGTGCTGCCATCGCCCGCCTTCAGCGCCCGCGCCGCCTTCGACGTCCTCACCTCCGAGCCGTGGGTACTCTAGAGCCAAATTTCTTCCATTATTGATTATCTTCATTATTTTTCTTATCTCTTTCCAGTCCTCCATTATTTTTCTTGTCTCTATCCAGTTAACTTTCCAGTCCTCCATTACTTTTCTTGTCTCTATCCAGTTAACTTTCCAGTCCTCCATTATTTTTCTTATCTCTTTCCACTTAGCTTTCCAGTCCTCTAGTTTTTTCTTATCTCTTTCCAGTTAGCTTTCCAGTCCTCCAGTTTTTTCTTATCTCTTTCCAGTTAGCTTTTCAGTTTTATCTCATTCCAGTTCATACCACTTTACTTAATCCTGAATATTTATCAAATATTCCCGATATCGGTGCCTCGAACGGTCTCATTATTTTCGTTTCTAATCCTTTAATTTAGAAGCGCTTGGCGCTATCCAGTCGAATCGAGCAAAATTAGACGCCAAAATATGAAGCTTCTTTTTTTTATGCCAATAGTAGCATGAACCACGGAGTTGTGTGGCGTGAAGCCGTTGAGAAATTAACGAAACCCTTCCTATATTCTGTCCAACTGTAAAACTATCAAAAGTCCTGACCCTGTGCACCGGCAGGGTGACGTTTTGCTACGGAACCCTTCATATATTCTGTCCAACTGACTAAAACCTACAAATCTACTTCCGCATTTCTAATTGGAAAACTAAAATTACAAAAATACAAAATTATGAAAATACTAAATTCTAATTCCCTAACACTATCATTAATCTTGACCCTGTGCACCGGCAGGGTGACGTCTTGCTATGAAACCCTTCCTATATTCTGTCAAAACATAAAACTATCAATAGTCCTGACCAAAAATGCATGGCGCTATACAGTTTCAACTGACAAAATTAGAAGCCGAAATATGACGCTTCCATTTTTAGCGCATTTTCTCATTTATGGAAAAAATGCACTGACCCTGTCAAAATCCTGACCCTGTGCACCCGCAGGGTGACGTCTTGCTACGAACTCCTTCATATATTCTGTCCAATTTAAAACTATCAATAATCCTGACCCTGTGCACCTGCAGGGTGACGTCTTGCTACGGCACACCCACGATGTACGTGGACATCTTGGCAGCCGCGCGTCGCGCCGCAGAAGAGGGCGGGACCAGGACGGTGGTGCCCAGCCTTATGACGGGCCTCATGGCGGGGGCGCCGTGCCCTCCGGAGCTCGTGCAAGCTGTCATCACGGAGCTCGGCATGAAGGACTTTATGGTGGGCTATAGGGCGTGGTGGTTGCTGTGCCCGGGGGGGGGGGGGTGTGATGAGCGCGTGTGGGGAAATTTGGACAATAGATGAAAAATATTCTGGGGAAATATTCCGGGGGAAAATATTCCGGGGGAAAATATTCCGGTAAAAAATATTCCGGGGCAAAATATTACGGGGAAAAATATTCAGGGGCAAAATATTCCATGGTGAAAAATATTCTGGGGCAAAGTATTCCGGGGGAAAATATTATAGGGAAAAATATTCCAGGGGGAAATATTATAGGGAAAAATATTCCAGCAATTTTGATGCCAATAATTTGATACGTTGTGTTGGCTCGGTAACCATCAAAAGCTAGTACATTTTAATTTTTCTTGCATTTTTAGACTTAATCTATCCCTTAATATGTCCATTTTAATTTCATAAATTAGTAAATACCAAAAATTTCTACGTGTTTGGTTGAATGTCGTTACGAACGTTCTCGTCATACGCCAGCCCGAGGTCCTCTGAATTAAGTTAATCTTAAGTTATGTTATGTCTGCACTCGCCCTCCGTGTTTTTCCATCTAAACGGACATACGTATACGCTATGACTCTATGATAAGTTTGGGACTTCTTATTCCACGGTCACGCTGATGCGCCGCCTTCGTCGTCCTCCGTCTCCGAGTCGTCGCTAGGCAGGTCACCTCGCCCTCTGGTCCCGGATAAAACGTTGGACGTGTTCCGTCTATTTGCCCTCCTTTGGGCCAGCTGATGCTTTAGCTATAATACGTATATCGCCATAACTTAACGCTATTATATGTACGCTATTTACGTATATCGCTATAATACGTTAAGATATCGCTATAATTTTTTAGTATTTGTCCCCAGGTTATGTATGGGCTGACGGAGACAAGCCCTGTGTGCTTCCAGTGCAGCCCCAACGACCCTCAGGCGACCCGGTCCCAGACTGTGGGATACCCGTCATCCCACCTCGAGGTAGGAAGCCTCCCCAGGCGACCCGGTCCCAGACTGTGGGATACCCGTCATCCCACCTCGAGGTAGGAAGCCCCAGGCGACCCGGTCCCAGACTGTAGGGTACCCACCGTCCCACCTCGAGATAGGAAGCTTCCTTCCGAAGCGAGGCTGTGGGGGTCATTATTGGAAGTTTTTTGTCCATGTATGAAGTGCAGTGTATGTGGGAGCGGTTCTAAATTTTTAATGTATAAATGTTCAATCTATTAGTGCGTTTGTGTGTGTGATGCCTCTAGGAATGTGAAAAAACAATAAGAGGTGATACGAAGTGAGAGAAAAAAGTTGAACGTTGGAGAAAAGTAAAATACAGTAGGAAATGAAAATGGGCACAAAGCGAATAATTTTGTTAGTTATTGTTAAATGCATTCGGGGTGGGGAGGTAGGAAGGAATCTGCCAGAGCTTTGATTGATTTCTATCAAGGAGTGTGGCGGTCTTGATGGTTCTTTACATTTAATGCATATTAGAGATTAATCAAGTCTGATTTTGAAACCCCGGCTGTTGCAATGTGTTGTGATTGCTCTACATGTGAAGGTGATAAAGGGTTGCTTTACGTGTGAAGGTGATAAAGGATTGCTCTACGTGTGAAGGTGATAAAGGGTTGCTTTACGTGTGAAGGTGATATAGGGTTGCTTTACGTGTGAAGGTGATAATGGGTTGCTTTACGCGTGAAGGTGATAAAGGGTTGCTTTACGTGTGAAGGTGATAAAGGGTTGCTTTACATGTGAAGGTGATAAAGGGTTGCTTTAGTGTGAAGGTGATAATGGGTTGCTTTACGTGTGAAGGTGATAGAGGGTTGCTTTACGTGTGAAGGTGATAGAGGGTTGCTGTACGTGTGAAGGTGATGTCTTTATTGAAGCTCCATGCCTCTTTACGTGTGAAGGTGATAAAGGGTTGCTTTACGTGTGAAGGTGATGTCTTTATTCAAGCTCCATGCCTCTTTACGTGTGAAGATGATAAAAGGGTTGCTTCACGTGTGATAAAAGAGTTGCTCTACGTGTGAAGGTGATGTCTATATTGAAGTTCCATGCCTCAGGTGAAGGTGGTTGACGGCGATGGTCGTGTTGTGCGAGTGGGGGAGGAAGGGGAGCTTTGCGTGCGAGGCTACAGCGTCTTCCTCGGCTACTGGGGCGACCCTGTCAAAACTGAGGAGGTCATCAGCCAGGATCGCTGGTTCAAGACCGGGTGAGAAGTACATTGTCATCAGCAGTGAAGGCAGACTTAGCCGTTAATTTGAATGTTTATTTTGATAAATTAATGACTTTGGATTGGTTCAAGACCGGGTGAGAAGTACATTGTACATACATTGTATTCAGCAGTTCTTGCACGTTCAGTACATTGTATTCAGCAGTGAAGGCAGGTTTTTCTGGATCCCTGAAAATTTGGATTATTTTGCCGTTGATTTGAGTGAAAAGTGAACGTTAAAGTGAAAGCAGATTTTTCTTGATCCCTGAAAATTGGTACTATTTCGCCGTTAATTTAAATGTTTATTTATATAATTGAATAACTTTGGATTGGTTTAAGACCGGGTGAGAAGTACATCGTAATCAGCAGTGAAGGCAGGCTTTTCTTGATCCCTGAAAATAAGGATTATTTTGCCGTTAATTTGAATGTTTATTTGGATAAATGAATAAATTTGGATTGGTTCAAGACAGGGTGAGAGGTACATTGTTCTCTGTGAAAACAGATTTTTCTTGATATTACCGTTGAATTGAATGTTTATTTGGATAAATAAATTGACAATAATTTATCAAATCGATTCAACTGCAACTAAGCGAGGAGCGAACGCGCAGTTTGCTTTCCCCATTTAACATAACATAACATATTGTTCTCGGCGCTGAAGTGTAGGCCTGATGTGGCCTGTGGCCGATTCTTTTCCTTTTCGTGCCTTGTTCACAGAACTTCTAATATCGTTTCATTTGACCGGATCTTTTGATGACTGACGATAGTTTGAAATAGCTACTAGACTTCCACCGGGTTCGATATGGTGCTAGGCATTTCAAGTCTGAACATATATTTTTCCATAGCTTTATCTAGTCTGTTCTTGAACGCGTTCATACAGAGGCTGTTTTTTTTACTAACCATCTAAGCTCTAATGCACACTATGAAACTTGTAGATTAAACGTTTTTATCCATAAGATTATTAGAACTATCTAATAATCTATTGGTATCACTTCTATGAGATACACCTCAAAGTTACGTTTGTTCACTGGTTCATTCTGTCCTCACAGCGAAACCATGTTAATACGATCTAAGAAACACTTGGCGCAACGGATTAGTTCAGGTGATGTCATTTTCCTGTAGGACTCAACATAATACTGAAAAATTCCATCTGCTATCACTAACAATAGGTCGATGGCTTATCTAATTTTTTTTCTTTCTGCAGCATTAGGATATTACTTTTAACTATAAATACTTAAAACATTTCATTCAATGTTGTAGTGACTTGGCTGCCATGGACTCCAGCGGGTACGCCTTCATCAGAGGGCGCAAGAAAGATATGATCATCAGAGGCGGCGAGAACATCTACCCCGCCGAGCTGGAGAACATTTTCATGGCGCATCCCTTTGTGCTCGAAGCCCAGGTGTGATCTCTTTCATTCCTCCATCTAATTCTTCATTTGCGACTGCACACTTTTCCTACATACTGTTATTACCCCCAACTCATTTCATCACCGAGCCTCTAGCCTTTTTTCTTAACTACCTACTTTTGCAGCCTTTTCGTTCCGTTCATTTCTACCACTTCCTCGTCCTGCCTAGTTTTCCTAGCACTTCCTCCACCTGCTTACCTTGCCTACCACCTTATCCTCCAGCCTACTCTTCGTGCTACTTCCTCCTCCAGCCTACTTTTCAATTTTCATATAGCTAGCTGCTCCAGCCTCCAACTCGATGAAGATGCTGGATGAAGATGCTCGATGAATGGTACAGATGCCCTTAGGTGGGTCATCTTTACCCAGTTAAGCCTGGACAAAAGGGCGTATCAGTGCTACGTGCAGAAAGTATTATTATTATGACAACATGTACCATTCATTTTTCTGAGTGCTGTATCTAAACCCCCAGGTGTTCGGGATCCCTGACCCCCGCCTGGGGGAGGTGGTGGTGGCGTGGCTGCGCCTGCAGGAAGGGCGTCACCTCACGCAGGAGGAGTTCCAGGCGTGGTGCCGCGACCGCGTGGCGCCCTTCAAGGTCCCGGCAGTCGTCATGATGAGGAAACAGTTTCCCGTCACCGTCACCGGCAAGATCCAGAAGTTTAAAATGAGGGATGAGACCATCGAGCTGCTAAAAGCACAGTGACACATGACGTCTTGACGCAAGATCTGATAGAATAGCGATGTGTTATCATCATTGAGGGTGAAAATACCACCTAGCCGCGCCACAGAGACCGCCGAGAACAACACCTCTTGGCTGTCCTGCTCATACGATTGTCTTCCGAGAAAGCCCTACTCTTCCGCTAAACACTGCCTCAATTACGACCTGGTCTTAGCAGCTCCGTAATATCGTCTAGTTTGTGATAGGGCTTTCTCCCTCTTTTCCTGATGGCCGGGACTCGATGTAATTCGCCAAGCATTTTTCTTCAGAAACTTCACTGCCCACTACAGTCATCCACTCCGTTTTATAGGCAGCAGATCTGCCCAAGGGTTTTCTATAGTCTGCTTTTCTACTCTTTCCATCACTTGTTTCGTCTGCCCCATGAACTGCCATCTTAGGTGCGTGGGCCGCAAACAAAAACTTGATGCGTGCGTTCAACCTAATTTTATAAGCAAGGATATTGCTGAATGCAGAGCTCTCGCAGGTTTGAACCATTCGGAGTCTTCTGTCTTTAGCGTACGGCGAAAAAAAACTCTGATAAAAATCGAACACCGTAAAAAATTCAGCTTTGAAACGAATTAATCCACTCGCCAACGCAAAGCCTTGAAATTAGTCTAATAAAAAGACACGAAGTGTACGGTACTATAGTTCTATAATTGTATACCGACGACGCGTTTAGAATTGAACCATTTTCTGTGACGAAGTTCGTTTTTTACTCTCGCACTTGCTGAGTTCGATAATTGCAAATTATTTTCACAATTAAAAACGGATTCATTCTCTTTTAGTGGGTCTCATTGAAATTATTTTTCCCTATGAGAATCAATCCTCACGCGGAGCCTAATACATTTCTCACTAGTAGCTTCATTGCATCACATAGCGTAAACAACGTAAGATGTATTTTTGCACTTTCCATTCGCCAAGGCGTTGTGTTCCCAGCAAACCTAACTGGCGTGTTCAGGCTTTGTCGAAGTCGTACTCGCTACATTGACATCGTTTTGGGTTGCAGGCAAATTGAATTCACTAATATGAAATTCGACAGAAAAAAAAAAGAATTTTCCATACGTCGTCTTTCCTTGAAACATTTGAACCATTATATTTACGGGAAGGGCAGGGTGCCCCGTGGTTAAAGTTCAGATTACCAAGATTGGCGCAGAGAGGCGCGGGTTCGATCCCAGCTCTGTGCGCCAGTTTCTGGTCAGAATCGGCGAGGAGGCCGGGCGGTTAAGCACAGCAGAATTGTAGTAGAGAGTTCGAGATCGCAAAATGCTGTGAATGTTCTGCGATTTTAAGAATCGTCAACAGGCCTATACGGCCTACTAAACTCTGAAACCGCTATTATTTTATTATTATTGACGAATAGAGCGTTCCACAGTTTCAGAACATCTAAATTTTTTCATTCAGATATTTTTTACTGACATCTTGTATAGTTTTAAGCTGCTGAGAGTGCCTCCGGTGCTCTTGAGTTTCTAAATTCTCAGAGCTAATAACACAACATATAGCGATGTGGGCGCTGAAGAGTAGGCCTGATGTGGCATGTCGTCGACAGTTATAAATTCGTTGAAATTCGTATCTAAGTTGAAGTAAATAATAGTTTTAGAAACTTTTCATATTATTTTTTTTTTCATATTAAACATATTTGGTTGCAGCCAACGTCGTTGAAAACTTGCACTTATAAATGTAACACTTAATATGCGTTCCGGATGATAAACCAGTGAACACATACAAGGAAATTTCTTATTCTTATACTATTGTCCTCACAACACGATGTTTTACCAATTTCATTGCTTCCATAAGACAGTCGGAAATTTCTGATAAAGTTTGTAACTTTTATGTGTATGAGCTCTTACGTTTTTTTTTAGTTAGTTACTAGAGAAAACGATGCAATGAAGCGACTTCGACATAAATATCATCCCGGGAAATAAAACTCATCCATACTCTTTCGAAATGTACAGTGAAACCTCGCCGCACGAACTAAATTCATGTAGAAAGAAACGTGGTTTGTATAGTATTTTGTTCGTAAAGTGAGTCTATTCTCCCCAAAAAATTAAAGGGAAAGACTCCCATCCGTATTGGGCCTCCCCAGGAGTCGGCGCTTCTACGCACATGTTGTCCTTACAATAAAGTGAAGAGGAATTCTTCCTCTTATATTTGAGGTACCCAATAAGGCATCGTTCTGATCCAAAAAAGTGGAAAGGGTAATTTTATTCCGGCCGTACTCTTTCAAGTCGACAACCCCCATCTAGAAGGCGACCGGCATGCCGGCCAAACGGTCGTGTAGTGCAGTGGTTCCCAAACTTTTTCAGGCTGGCGCCCCCTTTGGCTCTCTAGTGAATTTCTATCGCCCCCCACAGACATATATAAAAACATATGCCTCTTTCTTGAAATTTAGTACGCTGCAATTTTAGAAGATAAAGTTTAAACACAAATGTGTCTTTTACAAATAGAACCCCATTTAGTGAACCAATATGTTTTTAAGCTATTTCAACTGTTTGAGCACTAGAAACCTAGTACGTCTTGGGCAAATTTACGGCCGGACTCGTGGCCGGTCTCACGGCCAATCTACAAATTCAATTATCAAGTAATATCTCCCAAACTAATGNATGTCGACGAACAATGCATGTAAAGAGCCGTAGTTACTTAAATCTAAAGAAACCAGAACGCTGCAAAAGCATGAGCTGCAAAGCTTATAGGCAAGTAGAATGGATATAGGTATAATCATGAAAATAAAAACACATTTTCGTATCTTAACAGTATCAGATTCAGATTCGTGGTAACTTCCTCCTTTCCGCGGAGAAATTGGACCCACAATTTTTACGTGAACAATCTGTGTGCTGAAAACATCAGCTTAGGATCTTTATGTATTGAATCGTACGAAGATTGGAGGAGCATCATGAATGATAAGATTATACTAAAAATACCAAAGAATTCTAGCGTTTAACTATGTATGAAAGGAGAAGGAATCGTCGATCAATAAGCTTGTTACACAGTAAGAAAAATCACCGTTAAACGGTCTCACCGGCGTTCTAGTGGCCGGCCGCCACGTGAAAGGAAATACCGTATGGCCGTTCTTGTTCAAATTTAATACTAAAAACCAGTACAGCTTCTGAAAAGAACGGATATACGGTTTATTTTCACGTGGCGGCCGGCCACTATAGAACGCCGGTGGGACCGTTTTCTCGAACAGTGTATAGAAACATTTGACGACGAAAATCGAGTTCGGTATTAAGGGGGCGCAGCCGTAGGCCACAAATTTTACTCTTAAATAAGCCCAGGAGCCAACGCCTAGCTTCAGCATGCGTTAACTTTACTCAGCCTTAGAACTAGAAGCCGCAGACTACGCTTGAACTCCGTAATCTAGACAAGCGACACACTGCCGAAAGATAATAGCGCCGTAGGTCATCAGCCCCTGCTTAAGCATGCTCGCTCATAAGCAGGCAGTTCCCCATTCGGCTGTACCTAGGTACTCCGGCCTAACCTCTTCTGGCCTAACCTCTTCTGGCCTAACCTATTCACGCTGTCCCGGCTCACAACCTTCTTGCAGCCAATGACTAACTCTACCAGCACACTTGCACCACCTTTCTAACTTCTTGCAGCCAATGAGTTTAGGTTAGGTCCGCTCAGGTTTGTTTTGGGTGGAGAAAGGTTGCAGCTCGTATAGGTTAGGCCAGATGATGTTTGGCCAAATGCAGTATGGCCATGTTTACCTTTGGCAAGCTTATTTTGTGGCTGTGGACATCCGGCGCTATGGCTTTGAGCACTTAACTTCTTAGGCCGTTATGAACACGCCCGTAATGAACGCGCAAACAATATTTGCTCTCTAGTCATATACAGTTTAGGACTTGAAAAGTACTAGCATATAGGAAATTCAACTATCAGATATATGCATCAATAGAGAGGATAATGAGCCAGAAAATCAACACTGAACAGGCAACATTGAAATAAATGAGAAATAATATGAGCAAGGCGGAACTAAATGAGAAATAATTTGCGCATTTTTTCTTTTTGAATCACGGAGCAATAGCCTTGCGTTAATGGACGATTACGAGTGACATCAAACGTGCCGGTGTGATCAAGAATCGAGTACTTTACCGATAGCCTCCTCGAGAACCTTGGAGACGTTATAGGTTTGAATCTGAAGACCAATGAACCCTCCGCTGAGATCTCTGCCTCTGTAGTATAAACTCACTCCGGAGATCCAGGTAGGGGGTGAGGTGCTCACGGGCTGTGTGTCAAAATACGGCACCGTCATTTGAGACACGTCAGATTCCAAATCTGTTGCCTGAAACTCGACATAATTGCCACCGTGACTGACAACACGGGAGGGAATTTGTAGCTTGGTTGGGTCATCTGGCTTGTGAAGAATAAGCTTCTTGCGAGTAGTTTCTTCAGAGTGGCTGTTAGCCCAGAAGCTATCTTCGGGCCTCAACGAACCATCCATGAAGTTGATTGGAGTCACTCGGATCTGAATGTGCATCATATTATTTATATGTTTAGTGAAAAATTCAGAATCTATAAAACAAAGAATTTAGAGACAAAGAGAAAGGTACAGGAATTCCCATAGCCTTTTACAACAAATTGTTACGGAGTCCAGCTTCATCAGTGCGATGATTCTAGAATATAAGTGCAATCAATGAGTAAACCTAAATTCACATCGCAGATGTTGTAACCTAATTTGATGACTAAAAATAAACTCGACTTTGAATCAAGCAGACGGGACTATCTATTTACAACATGAAGAGGATTAAAACTGAACGTGGTATTAAAACTAGGCTTCTTTTTGAAAATATTCTAGTATTGTATAACTCTTAAGTCAGAAACACCGTTTGTGGAAGCCAAAACTCTAAAGTCACTATCGAGTACCGGGACATTGGGATGCTCGGTATGAATTCGCACTGCTGGAGGAGGTGGATGTGGAAGTAGATTTCCTGTTCGATAACTCCTCCCTCTATGCTAAGCCAGTCTAAAATCAAAGTTGAGTCACATCATAACCGACTTATTTTCATGCGCTTTGCGCCCAAATGTATTCTAAGTGAAGACTTAGGCATAAGTACAGGAAGTGTATCTTTATACCCGAGCAAAGAGCTAAATTTAAAATTATTCTCCAACAATGCAAGAAGATTGACATTCGGAAGATATTTCCCGAATAGTGCCTCCAACGCTTTTGACATACATATGTAGTCTCAGATGCATTGTCAAAGTATGGAAATGAACAATAAACAATGTTCCTGTTAGCCCACTGGGGGAAAACATCAATATATCTATCGAAAAAAATGCCTAAATTTGTGTACACGCTTGGTGAGACGAAAACCTATTTAGCGGACAGGCATTGGTAAAAAATTCTAATTCACTAGACATAACATGGAAGGTGGACCAACACGAAAAGCCCGGTGTTTTTGTGTGCGAACCTTATTTGTGAACCCCACTTTGGTGAGTGAACCCCATTTAATGCAAAAATAAACAAACAAAAGCTAAACAGTATCGAGCATAAGTTCACACAACTTTGTAGGCACGTGAACGTCGCGCTTGCTCAAACTTTCTTCCATATTATGTCCCGATAATTTTATATTTTCTTTCTAACAAGTGAATCATGTCATTTAGATATTTATCTTATTTCAATGTCATTTATATTGTTGAAGAATACTTCAATAAATCAACTATACAGGGACAATTACCCCTCTAAAACTTGTATGTTTATACATGTCGCTAGAGACTTCCCAATTGTCATTTTATGAGATGCAGACATATTATTGATAAATGACAACCTCAAAAAATGTATTTTAATTTTCTATTCGACAAATAAATCGTATAAATATCGTGTCTAGGCTCACCTGAAGTTTAAGAGAAGAATCCACAACATGAAAGCGCGTGCCGGTGATGACGTGGTCGGCAGGTGCAGTCAAGTCATCCAGGTCCATGGTTCGAGCCTCGTACGTCAAGGTGTGGTAGTGAATGCCCTCCACCAAAAATCTCCTATAATTATTGGCAGATAATTAATTGAGTAGGGTTTCATTCCGAGTTTCTGTAAACAATTCGCAGTGATATTGTTAATAAATTATTTCTTTAATATAGGTTGTGATTGCACCAGTACATCCGTTTTCAAGTTGGAACTTCATTGAACAAAATTGTGAGAGAATTTTGTTGGACGTAAATCTAAACAGATTATAAAAAACACATTTATCTATTAGATTGCATGATTTATTAGCGTGAAGAACAAAATCGAACAAATGATTACGACCGAAATTTTTTCAAACTTAATCTATTGTCACAATGTTCAGCATCAAATTTTCACTCCTGGGGAAAAAGCGACAAATTAACTTTCACATTTTTGCTTTTTAAAAAGAAAATAGATTTATCATACGTAACATTGTTTTACATTTATCTCTAAACCTCTCGTGGTACATAAAGGTCTTGACGGTTTAAGACAAAATTTCTCGAGTGATTTAAAATGCCATGTTAATTCTAAATATTGATAATGAGCAGTTAACTACTTCGAAAAAGTCGACTTACACAACCAAAGAAACGGGCACCATTAAAAATTCTCACAAGACAAGAATATTGATTGCGTCTGAACAACATTTAAGATTTTATAAGTGCGTACATTTTATAATATTGACTGAAGAAGTTAAGAATATAATCTCATGACGATTATTATGAACATAGTAATGAGTTATATCTACAGGGTCTCGTCGGGCAATGGTATCCACTGGCGAGACGAAGGCTCCACTTGTCCCTGAGGCAAGGCTCTCCCTTGCTCCACTTGCATCATAATCATACGCTGGTGCTTGGTGAACTTCACTCCCGTCAGCACCTAGAAAAAGTAAATCAACAGTTCATAGACTCGGTGTCCTGTACATTTCTCAATCATGGTTCAGTCTTGAAATGCTTAGCACCTTACAGACCAGGCAATAAGTCCAGCAGCTATCTCAATTAATCGTCAGTTATGGAAAGATCGGGTTCCAAAGGCTGGATCCCTTGTGAATCAAGCCACGAAAAATTCAAGAATCGGCAACAGGTTATGGGCCTATTTCTTCAGTGCCGACACTTCTTTTCTATTCTATAATGCAATCCGCGCGGAAACATCTAAAAAACTGGATCTATTATGCGTGCAAGTGAAATTATTTAGATGAATGAGACGTAATTCATCACCGATTTCATTGCGGCATGAGATAAATCTTAGTGTTGTTTGACAGTGTGTAAAAATGAAGTGGAAAATTATCAATTGATTCACCTCGTGGTTTTTATACGCACTCATTTTATGGTATCTTCAATTAAATATATTATTGCTGTAACGAGTATTTTCTTACAAAATTTTAATAAAATCAAAGACTTCGATTGGATTGAAAAAATAATTGAAAGTAAATAAATCCAAAAATGAATCAAAGGAGAGTATTTACCATGCCATTGCGGACGTCAGTCTCGATAGGAATAAGACTGATGAAGCGGTCTGTTGTCTCTGATGAAGGGTCGTCACAAAGACATACGCAGTACGTGCAGAAATAGAAAGTAAGGAACTCATACCATCCATTCGCAGTCTTTTCGTTCTCGCAAGCGCCATGCGATCCGTGTAACACACCTGAGGCAATAATGCAATATAAAAAATGCATCGCAGTGTGAACATGAGTAACATTGCACGAATAAGCATTTAAAGAACGAATAAAGCATTTAATTTAAAGACACTAAAACATACTGCATGAAGATGATGATGATGTTGACAATCTAAGATGAGAAAATCCCATAGCCCCGGTGATTAATTGTTACGAAAGTTTCGAAATCAAAGAATACTCTTTTATAAGATTTCGACTTAAATTTGTTAAGGTAATATTTCGGTAAAATATTCAACATGAAAATACGTTAAACCAAAAGAATAGAATGCAGGAAAGCAGAAAAACAAACTTAGTTAACATCAGGGTCGTGTTTCATACAATTAAAGATCGAACAAGTCGACGATGGTAGCATAGCAAGCAATAAGCTTTACTTTTCAACTTACATAGACCGACAGTCGCTTTTACCAACCAAATTACGGGTTACTGAAGGATGAAGCATGATTTCGCTGAAGCCGTGACCGTCGCAAGCCGTGATTCCCAAACTACTTGTTACTGACGAAAAATCACTGTTGGTAAATGAAGTTTTGAGAGCTATAGAGGTCGCATGGAAGTGTCGAATATATAACGCTTGCTATGAACATGCATGATTGATAAAAAATTGTTTACAGACTTAAGTTACAGGAATAATTAACACATTGTATATAAATTTACTCAGTAGAAAATGCGAGTCTGCATTTGTCGATTACAGACTGCAAATTCATCGACATTGGAGGCGATTGTGTTAAAAAACTAATAAAACAACGGGAAAAAATTGTTTTGGAGTAGCTAAATCAGTGACATAAATAAAAAAATGACAAGAACAAAGAACAATGATAAAACAGCACTGAAAAAATTCAGCAACAATACGAGTTCAGCAACAATTGAAACACTAACTTCGGTCGTGAGTGCACAACATTAGTTTTTCGCAAAACAAAAAACAATTATGGTGAAACTTTTGTCCCAAAATTTTCAAATTCGAATATTAAAAAATCTTGTGCCGTGTAAATATTGGTAAAACGAAAATAAAGTAAGATGTTGGATAGAAACTTGACATTATATAGACCAAGTTTTTGAAAAAGAATTGTTTTTATAAAAGAACCGAAATCCAATCAAATTTTTAGGGGAAATATGAATTCTGAAAACTCGTTTAGAAAGTAAATGCTTGCAGAGATTCTGTTAAACAATTAACGATAAATAATACAAGACTCTCACCATTGCCATACCGGATCCAGTCATAACGACGATGTGGANATGTTTCCATCTTCGGTTTTAATTTAATTTGAATATGCAGCAAATTCCTGGTATCCATATTCTACGTTCATGTCGATTTTTTTATTGAAGGCATTTTTAGCGCATTTTCTCATTATGGAAAAAAATATAACTCAGTACTCACTGCAGTGAGTGACAGAGAGCGCATTTTCTCGTCGACGAAAACGTGAAGTCACGGACAGAAAGATGGACGGACGGACATGACGAGCACAATAGCGCTTTTTTCCATAAATGAGAAAATGCGCTAAAAATTGATACCAGAAGTTCACGCCTACATTTCTTACGGACAATTTGTTACTTAGATTTGGTATAACTAGACATGAACATATACTCTCGCACTGAAAACAATCTATTAATAAAAGACATATATGAAAAATTATATTCCCACATATACATCCTTTAATAATCTAATTACAAAAAATATTTTACCTCTATAGTGTGAAATCTCAATCTGCCCACTGTGTTTTATAAAGATTTTGGCGTTGGTTTTCAGAAGAGTGTTGAATGCAGTTTGCTTTTCCGCAGTGTTTACGAACATTGTGTTCGGCATCAAAGACAGGAACATGAATAAGATTGGAATTTTTCCGCGGAAGTTTTCTTTGAATTTTCAGCGAGAGCGGACCAACAGATTTATTATTATGCAAATTAGTATCTGAAAACAAATTTCATACTTTATTTTGGAATTATTAATTTTTTGTTGCAGCGAGGGAATAATCATCAATTGCTAATATGTGTCCCCAACATTATCCGGTGCTTCTTAATTTATATATAACTACTTAGATTGTACAATGATTTCGAAGCTGCTTTAATTATAGCTGAAATTTTCGGCAGGTCAAGCGCGACTAGTCAGAATCACCTTGCCGACTTTCAACGACTTAATAGTCCCCTGATAGTATGACAAGTGTGGGCTTGGCCAAGTCTAGCGAGCCTGCAAGCTGCTAAAGAGCTGCACTTCGGGCCCATAGCATAAGGCCCCGGGAAGACGCCTCCTAGCTGGACGCTATAGCACGCGCATTATAGACGCCTCCTAGCTGGACGCTATAGCATAGACATATATGAAAAATTATATTCCCACATATACATCCTTTAATAATCTAATTACAAAAAATATTTTACCTCTATAGTGTGAAATCTCAATCTGCTCACTGTGTTTTATAAAGATTTTGGCGTTGGTTTTCAGAAGAGTGTTGAATGCAGTTTGCTTTTCCGCAGGGTTTACTAACATTTCATTCGGCATCAAAGTCAGGTACATCGTACATGAATCCGATTGGAACATTTTCTCGGAAGTTGGCATTGAATTTCCAGCAAGGAAAGACCAACAGATTTAGTATTATGCAAATAAGTATCTGAAAAAATTTCATACTTAATTTTTTATAATTAATTTGTTCGTTGCAGCGAGGTAATGATCATCAATTGCTAATATGTTTCCCCCAACATTATCTGGTGCTTCTTAACTTATATATAATTTAGATTGTACAATGATTTTGAAACAGCTTCTATGATAGCTGAAATTTTGGGCAGGACAAGCTGCAGTTTTGTACAGCAGTTCATATCATTTATGTCACTATAATTTTTATTAAGAATAGCAAGTATCACCCATGATTCTCCGCATGACTCGTTACACTCGGCATAATTAAAGTTGATCTGCTCAAACGCCCAATTAAAAACTAGCGACTATTCAGAATCACCTTGCCGACTTTCAACGACTTTATAGTCTCCTGATAGTATGACAAGTGTGGGCTTGGCCAAGTTTAGCGAGCCTGCAAGCTGCTAAGGAGCTGCACTTCAGGCCCAAAGCATATAAGGCCCCGGGAAGACGCCTCCTAGCTGGACAATATATAGCTCGCGTATTATAGACGCCTCCTAGCTGGACGGACGCTATANGACGCTATAGCACGCGCATTACAGACGCCTCCTAGCTGGACGCTATAGCACGCGCATTATAGACGCCTCCTAGCTGGACGCTATAGCACGCGCATTATAGACGCCTCCTAGCTGGACGCTATAGCACGCGCAATATAGACGCCTCCTAGCTGGACGTTATAGCTTGCGCATTATAGACGCCTCCTAGCTGGACGCTATAGCACGCCCATGCAACGTCTGTACAATTAAGAATCCAGTGGTACATCTCCGTATAAATGCGGGCTTCTTTTCGGTATCAATTCACTTCACATGCAAAAAAAGCATATCATTCATCAAAGCAAGCTTATAAATGCGATCGTTTTATTAATCAGTTGATATAATTACGAAATTTGTTTAATCAAGGACCCCTTAATAGTCATGTACTGTGGCGGGATACCACCATGGTACTTGCAGAGTACCACCAACTAATGCTAAATATTAGCTGTTAATAAGTTGTATTAGTTGCATTCAAAAGGAAATTCCAAGGAAATGTCTGACGAATAATTTTATTCATCGTTGATTTATATCCATATTACTGCATTTCCAATTGATGGAGCTAGTCTCTGAAACGTTTTCAATAGTGAATATAGTAAAGTTTCTGCCTAGGTTTTTCTTTGCTGTTAAATTCTTGGTACATTTGAGATTTAAAATCAGTTGCCGACCGCAACGAAGATCTCAAACTTATAATTATTTGATCAATGATGAATTTATAACTGATGGTCATGAATTTATAACATGATGGTCATAACTGATGGTCATGAATTTATAACATGATGGTCATAACTGATGGTCATGAATTTTATATGCTGTTCGACGAGAAATTGGCATTCACTTACTGACAGTCACGCAGGGTGCCGTGACATCTTTTCTGGGTCCCACAGATCTGTTGTGTTGGCGAGAAGCAGTGCATAGCTTCAGCAGTCGTATAGTGCGCGCAATTTTGCGAACATGACATCCGTTCGTTCATGTCACTCTCAAGCTCCAAGTGGCCCTGGCATAAAGATTCTCACAATTAAATAAAGGGCATTGAATTCTGAATCATACAAATAAATAAAATTATTTTCTTTCAGTTATTCTTTTCAGTTACAATCATTCTTAATTCTTATCTCGCTCAAAGTATAATTTATTGGATTGCAGTTTAACTTTTGCTATCAGATTGTTCTTTTAACATGCCAGATTCTCGTTCACTGCTAGAGTTTCGCGCATAAAATTTTCCGCCAATCAGTATCATTTCACGGCAGCGCGTGAGTCAAAAATTTGTTAAGCGACCATGCAGAGACAGGAGTGCTCCTCGGCAGTGCTCAGAGCCGGTACATTACCTGAGCTATTTTTATAACGAAGACATTAGATACTTTTGACTTTATACAAATAATCACAGCAAATCCAGATTGAGTTAATGATAGATAACGATAGGGTCATTATGAATGTGGAGAAATGTGCTGCTATTCAATGAAAATCGAAGTCAGCGCGGTTGGGGACGGTTGAGTAAAAATTGGTTGTGGACCGTTGAGTATTACGGCTGTCAGTATAACTAGATATTCTTTTCAATGTAATCAAGCTGTATCAAGTATATGAACTTCAGATAAGCGCATCGCCTTCAATGGCGAACGATTCAATGCTGTAGTATGAAAATTCCAGCCAATTGCTTTTCATTTGGTATGAATAACAGTAAAATATATGAGAAAAACTTTTAAATTGTCGTGCATGTATAGAATTATGAGAATGTCAGCTCCATGTTCTGATGTCCTCGAGTTCATTAAGATTCACTTATAAATAAATATTTATTTGTATTGGTAACATGTCACACTACTTTCAATTAAATTTTGCATTGTGAATATGACCAATACAAATCGAACACGAACTCGATAATATATATGCGGTAATGTCTTATTGCTCTAAAAACATCTAGTAGATCTAGTTACATGATCGATGTACCTATTATTCCGTCTAGTTATGAATTGCTTTATGAACTACTGATGTTTCCACCTTCGGTTTTAATTTAATTTGAATATGCAGCAAATTCCTGATATCCATATTCTACGTTCATGTCGATTTTTTTTGCTTTTTTCCATAAATGAGAAAATGCGCTAAAAAGGCGCTATTGTGCTCGTCATGTCCGTCCGTCCGTCTGTCTGTCCGTGACTTCACGGACTGACGAGAAAATGCGCTCTGTCACTCACTGCAGTGAGTACTGATCTAATTTTTAATTTATATTTTGTTTTCATAAATGAATATAAAGCTTTCATAAATGCATGCTGATTAACCTGAAGAAGTTCAGTGAACATTTCGTATGTCTCCCCGAGCTTGTGGTTTACTGGATCACATCGAGAGAAGGAGTTCGAGGCACGAGATGTGCACTTCAGAGCTGTCTTGGTGAGGCTATAGATAAAGTGGTCATAGAGCTTCCGTGCTGCTGCCATTTCTGTTTCGAACCTTCCTGAAATTTTAAAACAAATGTTAAATTACAAATAATTTAGAATTTTATGATTGGCATAACTTTTTGCCAATTGTTCTTTTTCTACGGCAGTCGTAGCTGCAGCTGGAAGTGTCGTATATAGCCAGAAGTTTATTGAATTTTATCTATCTAATCTTTATTTTTTATAAATTTATCTGTTTGCTGTTGCCCTGTCTTTCCGTTTGCTTGAAAAGCGATGCTAATATTTATTTTTTTATGTGCTCCCTGCATTTTTTATCATGGTATTTTATACAAATTTTGCCATAGTACTCTGGTTTTTAATAAGAATTTTTTTCATATATCTTGATTTCCTGGATAAAGATCTTGCAGAATTATCGAAATTAAAGTCAACTTAAATTCTGATGTCCGAACCTAATCCAGACTTGGCCAGGATCTCGTAGGCTGAAACGATCATGACCAAACCTCTTGCATGGGTGAGGGTCACGTGGGAGAACAATTTGAAAAGCATTTGTTGGCTGCTTTGATCCAAGAAGCACGAGTAGTACTGAAAATCAAGAGGATCGGGTTTGTTGTATAATGGACATCAGAATCGTTGCACTTCAGGCTGTGAGGAACGACGCTTACTTTGTATGGAAAACTATTTGAAGTGGCAACATTCTTCTCTCACTCGAGATAATCGGGATCTGAATTAATTTAAAAAATTATTACGAGACAAAGCATTTTACTGAAAATGGCCAAATGAGGCCAACGTTTCAAACATGTTAAATTCTAGGGCAATTGATTTTGCAGCTCGTTAGGTATAACTTAAGTAATCCTTTAACCATTACGTTTATAAAAAATTATGTCATGACGAGTTATTTGAACGGCGTTTTTGAGAATCAAGGACTTCAATGTGAAGCCATATAAGAATGAACATATTCAAATTTATGAAATATCTGTCTTTTAGCGGCTATTGTCTCACCTTGGCAGCTTGTTCCAGAACGTCTAGGGTGCCTAGTACGTTTTCTCTTCTGATACGACTTGATCTTACTGAATGTTTTTTAACGGAAAAATTTTCGTTGTTTTGTTCAACGAATCGTCCACCCCATTTGTTCTTCACAAAACCCCGCTGAAAAAATAACGATTCAATGCTTCAATGACAATTCTACTTAGAAAATATTCTAGAATAAATTTTCTACTCACGCATGAAGTTTGTTGTTCGACCAGTCAAAGTTTTTTGGCATTGATGTAAATAGTCTCTTTCAATCAAATTAAAATTTCATATTATCAAATGATTTTCTAATTTTCTCTGATCTGCAATGTTTCTATTCTTTTAGACAAGGTAAAATTTTTGCACACCGCGTCTATATATATCTGATGGTATTTTTCTAATGGTAACCCTTCAGATATCAGATGGTATATCTGATGAAAACCCTTCTAAATCCATCAGTTTGAACAGTTGCATATTCCAGCATTTGACTTCAGTCTATCCGAGTACTTGTTAGTCGTGGATACTAACTTATATATTAGCTATTTTCTGCAAAATATTTTTGCACAAATCAACCATCAATTAAGCCAAATGAATAATAGCTCTAAATGGAAATCCTTACATTGAAAATGATTTCAAGATTCCTGTAAACCTGAGGCTTCTTGACAATCTTCCTTTTAAAACGTCCCGTCTTCGCAGAAAGTTCATCCGCAGACTTGTGGAGGACCTCCTCTGTGCGNTGGCTTATATCCAGAGCTTATCTGGCTTTGCAAACATGGCAATAACAGAAATCGAGCAACGTAATGTCAATAAAACATGGGTCGACACTCAGCGGTAACTCTACATAATTCACCTTTCCTCAGTAAAAACCGTATAATGCTGTTCAGAACTAAAATTACCACATAAGTAATAAGAAGCTGTTTCGAATGTTCCGGTTCAGATTGTTAAAAAAACAGATTGTTAGTATTGATGGCCAGCGACATTATTTCTATGAGAACTTGATTGGCATTGACGTTAGAAGTTTAACGCAACATCAAAACCCTTATTTAAACTCAACAACTTAAATATTAAGTAGACTCGAGACCTTGAATTTGCACCAGTGTGTGTCCGAGTCTTGCGATCGAAAGCTAGTGATTTTTTCTGTTAAAACTTGGTATAATGATGTTTTATGTGAAGAGCACACGAATGTTATTCTATTTACCACAGCAGCACAATCACAAAAATTTAGGTCCTTAATGATAATATTACAGAAAGTGGGTAGCCAGAAGCGAATGTGACCCAGCCCTGTAATAGGATAGTTTTGTCTATAATATAGGAAATGTTTAATTTCCTCATGTGTTGACATTTTTCCCTCCGTGTTCCCTTGATGAAGTTGTTTCCCTCCGTGATGTTGACAACTTCATCAAGGCCGGTCGAGAACCTACTTATACGCACGGTTAAAGTAATTGCCACTCGGCAACCAACCTGACAAACGATAAATAATAAATATCTGGAACCATAACGTAACGTAAAACCGAAAGATAAATTAATCCGATTGTTCATCATAAAAATATTAGGCGATAAGAAAAACCCATTTCTAATCACAATCACAAAAAATTTAGGTGCTTAATGATAACCTTACCGAAAATGGGTAACCGGGAGCGACCATGCCATGAATGTTGATGAGTGTGTTCAAGATGGAGTTGTCATCGAACGCAACCGCATTTTTGGCGAAGTCAAGCCAAGTGTAGTTCTGAACCTGCTGGTTTTAAATTTCTCATCGTTCATAGTTTAGCGTAATGCACAAAAACGAAATGTCTAATTTTGTTAATAGGTACCTTCAAACGGAAAGAAATGACGCCTGAGCAAATGTGATAAATTTCTCCTTAAAATAGGGTGGCACATGATTAAAATAATAAAAGATTCAATGCAATATAATCTGATTGAACCTCATCGACGTGTTCTCTTAACAGTGCGAAACGCATGTAGTAAGAGTTGATTTTGCGCGTGTAGCTCCTGAGAGTTAAGGCTTCTTGCGAGCTGCGCAGCAGAATGGGTATACCTCTGCGTAGCTCCTCAACCGTATCCTGTATACCCTGCACCTGAAATGCGAAGCTTAGCACGTAAGTAAATATATTTCATGAATAATTTAAAAACGAAGAAATATTTCTGGAGACAAAAATTATTAAAATAAAAATTATTCAATACTTCTGGAGCCAGAATACACGTATATAGTTAGATAAAATAAATCAAACGTTACAACTATACATATAAGCGAGGTCAATTTATGTGCAGAGAATCTATTTTAAGTTATATGAACAATAATCATTTGGCACTTTTATGAATAATCATTCTTTTGAAACTATCTGAGCAATCATTCGATAAAAATTATCTTGGAAATCTTGCAATTGAAATCGTCGGGACAATCATTCTATTTGAATTATCTTTGCAATCATTCAAGTGAAATCCTCTAGACAATATTTCTATTGAAGTTAACTATAGGAAAGCATTCTGTTGAAGTTATCTGGGTAATTATTTTGCTTAAAATATCCTGACAAGCATACTATTGATATCATCTGGACTATCATTCTATTGAAATTATCTCTAGACAATAATTTAATTGGAATTATCTCTGCTATCATTCTGTTGAAACTATCTATTGAAATCATCAGGAATATCATTCTGTTGGAATTACCTGGAAAATCATTCTATTGATATTATCTGGGCAATTATTCCGTAGGAATTATCAAGACAATCATTCTGTTAGAATTATCATTAAATTCATTCTACTGAAATTATCTGGACAATCGTTCTTTTGAAATTATCTGGACAATCGTTTTGATGGAATTATCTGGAAATCAAATCTCCCATTATATGTGCAAAAAAAAAATAAAACAGAATCAACCTGGCAAAATAATATTCATGGTTGAGTTCAAATAAAATTTGCCTCAGATTTACATTAAAACTTAATGCTTGGTTTTTCCGTGCCTTTTTTATTTATTTTTTCATGATTTCTAACACAATCTGTTTCTAACCAAAGCGGACACCTTCTAATAATTATATGCATCTATACATCCATGCGACAACATTTATGATCGCTTTTAGTCACCGACATGTGGAACAGCCACCCTGATAGCATCGTTGACGCTCCGAGTATGAACATCTTCAAGAACAGACTGGACGAAGCTATGCAGGAGCATATGTTCAGTCTTAAAATGCCTAGCACCTTACGGACCAGGCAATAAGTCCAGCAGCTATCTCAATCAATCGTCAGTTATGGAAAGATCGGGTTCCAAAGGCCGGATTCCTTGTGGAATCAAGTCACGAAAGGTACAAGAATCGGCAACCGGCCATGGGCCTATTTCTTCAGTGCCGACACTTCTATTCTACTCTATTCTATTCTATTCTATTCTGTTCTATTCTATTCTATTCTATTCTGTTCTATTCTATTCTATATAAATAGACTCTAACCCTTGCTTCCAGCTGGTCGAAGCGCCGTGTGAATTCCTGGTGTAAAGCCAAAGCCGCGCGATCGATGTCCGAAACGAAGTCGAGGTCGCCGAAGGGACTCGACCCGCCGGAAATCTGAATTCAAACTCAAATTTGAATATTTGAATTTGCTCTGATGTTATTATGTACTCGTAGATTAAAATCCTCATAAATAGTAATTTTAAGGCAAATAAAATTTATGTCAAATCGTTTGGTTTTTGGTTTATGCTATCCTCCCCTGAAATTTGAAATTATCTGCTCTCTTCCATTAATTAGTTTATTAAATTTACTTGAAGAAGAGCAAATTTTGTAAAGAAACTATAGACTGTAACTCAACCTATAGTGTTCAGTATCGTGTCTTGTTGCACCTAGAAGCTGCTTAAGTGTTGGTAGTTTGGAAATATTGAAGGAAAATGATCACTATATGATACAAAATTTACTCTGTTGTTTGAAGCATTGGATTGAAAATGTATGCGGATTAGTTAAACGCTTATATATAATATTTTTTTTTAAACCAGATGTTCTGTTTTCAGTGGATGAATAATAAAGTTTTGCAAAACTGCATTGGGATTGGAAAATATAACTTTGAATTCATTCGGTTAAAATTTTATAACGTATTTCATTTTTATATGATGTATTTTTATATGACGTAGTTTACATTATTATTGCTGGAAAGATGTTTCGTACAAAAATTCGAACAAAAATTCCAGCACTCTCTAGCAGGGTTAAAGTGCAGTTAAAAGCTGAGTGCGGTTGGAAAGTTTTGAAACTCTGAGGGCTGAGCAAAAGAGTGATTTATAAGTTTGATGATAATGAGCTTTGACGAAAATTATGCCTTCAAAATAATATGACTTTTATTGACCTTAATTATTCATCCCTTACATTTCAAAACGTGTCTTCCCTTACATTTCAAAACCTGTTTTCCCTTACATTTCAAAACGTGCATTGATTCAGGGAATATTGAACTCTTTACCACATCGGAGATCCGGTTGACGAATTCGACCGTGCTCAGTATCATGCGCGGCACACTAAGCAAATTCATGATTCCATTGAGCGGTGCATCCCTTTTGACGAAACTTCCTGAAATATATAAGCCTTTTTAATTTGATGCGATTATTTTCTTTCTCATTATTTGCGCAATAAAACCCAGTGAACGGGACTCAACGTTGTTTTTATTCGTGTTCCTAAACAGAGAGGGGACAACTTTTTCACGCTGTTTATTATGTTTTTGAATGGCTTTAATTTTTTGCTCATGGATTTATAGCACTATTTACGTCAGGCCGTTCAGTCTCGGAGACATACCAATTAAAATTTTAGCTATGTGACTTTTTACTTCAGTCGTGTTATTAATGTGGTCGAGGAAAATCTGACTATGCCTGGCCAATATTTTATGACAACTGAGGATTTGAAATATATTGTCATATTGACAACCAATAATTTCTCATCTATGCCAGCCAATTCATTCATGCCCTAGTGGAGTTTCTTCAAACGAATGAGACGCCTGTCATGCATGGACAAGTTTCGTGTTTGTCGACTACCTAAAAGAACGAATGAGCTACACGTAAACGTAATAATAGTACTGAAAATGGTCTGCGTGTAACACGCATTAATTGCAATGAGCAAACTCAAAGCGCAAAGAATAAAAATAAATTCTCAATTTTTGACAATATTATCGTGATAAGAAAACTCGCTAAAGAAATAAGACTATAAAACTTAACAAGTGCAAAAGTTCCAGCAGCAATGACCATACCCATTTCAAAGGAAGCCTCAAATCGCCGGAGACTGAACTAAACGAGAGACGTCATTATTACGACTCAAATTCAAAGGCATTCGCAAAAATTGATTGTTTTCGAGTAGTGTTTTATGTATTAAAAAGTAAATAGATTTTTCACAATAACCGATTGCTTTTAAAGGCTTGCTAGTTTAATTAATTGGGAGTGGCGTAAGTGACTTATTGAGCGTGACTTATTGTGAGTGGCGACTTATTGGGAGTGGCGTAAGTGACTTAAAAACCGTAAAAAATGTTTTCACTGGGGTCCTACTAGCCGGCCGCCAAGTGAAAATAAACCGTTTCTCCGTTATTTTTTTCAGATTTTGTGCGGATTATAGTGTTATATTTGAATAAAAACGGCCATACGGTGTTTCATTTCTTGTGCCAGCCGGCCACTAGAAAACCGGTGAAACAGTGTGTTAAATTTTAATAAAAACGGCCATACGGTGTTTCTTTTTACGTGCCAGCCGGCCACTAGAAAAACGGTGATACCGTGTGCTAAATTTTAATAAAAACGGCCATGCGGTGTTTCTTTTTACGTGCCAGCCGGCCACTTGAATACGCGGTGAGACCATTTAACGGTGATTTTTCGTACAGTGATATGCATGCTTCCAAGTTGCAGACGTCATCGTTATTGTATTAGCTACATTATTATCCAAGAGTATTGTAAACGGCGTCTATAGAAATTATTCCAATGTATATATGGATAGTGCATGGGAGGCTTTGCCAGGCTATTGTAACTTCATTCATTTATGGATTGAACAATGAATAGTTTTTGCATGATACGATAATAATTGTGTCAACTGATTTTCGATTCAGGCTTGGATATTTCAGAATTCTCATTTGACTATTAAAATTGAAGTTCTCACTCCCGCTAGCTATAATATTTGTCTGACTTCAATTAACAATTCTTGAAAATGTTCAACAGCGTTACTAAAGCTATAAAAAATAATGATATTTTGATTTTTCGTACCTAGATCACGAATGCCGGTGCTGGTAGGAGACACAGGGCTCCCAGCGATATCGTCTCTAGTATTTCTATTGGCTAGTTTATTAGACTTATTTTCTAGACTTTCGCAATAATTGCTGGAAACGGCCAGCAAGATTACTGAGAGAGAGGCCCATGTGTGCCTTAACATCACAAATGTTTTGTGATAATTCTCTTCTAAATTACTTGACTGTCCGAAGGCAAACACCTGAAACAAATCATCAAAAGTCTCAATATTCATAACTTACTCATGACGATATTAGTCGTAATTTATTCAAACTAAATAAATATATATATGTATTTAGATATATATTATAGATGAAAAATAAACAGGAAAGAAGAAACTGAATATACATGGCCTCCTATCTTACACTGCAATGTTTATAGCTCTCAAGTCACGCGAGATAACTGCCTTCAATAATCTGGGCAGAAACACACTTGATTTCAATTAAATAGTACAAGTTTAATTAAGACAAGACTTAAACATACTTCGCATGCATGAATAATAAACTTCCTAAATCAACCGTTTCGATAAAAAATTTATTACTTTTATTGTTAAGAATGACGCAATGAACAATTAATTTATTGACGAGCAATATTTAAATCCGATGCTGGCATTTTTTTCCGGATATTCCATTTGAAACGGAAATAAATTTGCAAGGAAAATAATTCAGTGAGCTTCTAAATTCATTTAGCCAACATTGTTTCCTTCATCTTTCGAGATAATGTTTTCAAAATGAATATATTGCTAAACATTTATTATATTGATGCTGTGCAACGACTTTATTACAACCTGACTTCTTGCACTTAATATATCGAGAAAAATTACGAGCTCGAAGCTTGAATAAAAAAGTTCAACACTGATTGATAAAATTCTGATTTCATTCATTTCGCCTGCATAAATCCATCGCTATGAAAATTTAAATTTTAAATGAAATAAGTGTCTTAGATTGTCACCATAAAATTACAATTAAAATTGCAGGAAGCAAAATATTCCATCAAAAGCTATTAAATAAATTTTCTTAGCTTCATTCGTAGAGAATTTACATGAATGTTAATTCGAAGTCGAATGGTAGCTAAATGGATCAACCGAACTCTTCAGCGTGCTGATCAAAACTAGCACGTCGTCTGTCTCATCGAAAATAGAAAGCTGGCCCTATTCACGTTGTAATGAAGTCACTGAAGTCAGCTGTTTCCTGAACAAACAATTTAATTACGATTCATAGCTACGTAAATTCAGTAAGCCTTTACAATCAATTTGTTACAGTTCACTTGACTTTACTAAATTATTCTCATGATTTTATCGTTTAATGGTATTCATAAAAAGGTATCTCGGCAAAGTATTGTCGGAGATGCGGCGAGACTGCGCGTTTCGTTCAGACGAGTTGACGGCCGCCTCTTGGTTTCCTTAGTATTTGTTTGGGACATAGCAGTCCCAGGCCACGATGGATCGCCGCCTCTGATTATCGTTCATCCGGCTTCATTTGGGCCACCTGATGCACGATGCTGTTGCTTGCTTCTCGCCGCTGGTAGTGTTGCAGGGGAGGTCGATCTGGGATTGTGCTCAGGAACACGTCCTAGATAGCAGGAAAGACAGATTTTCGTCGACGCTGGATGGCTTGAATCGAGAAGAACACGAGAAATTTTTTACTGCAAAATGGGTTAATTTTTTCAAAATATTCAACTTTCAAAATTATAATAAATATTTATTCGCTTTGACTCTCTTTTCCACCATATTTTTAAGAACTTCTAGTTAGTATTCCGTATTTTTAAGAAGAAACTTTGCAAATAATCTACGTCAATGTTCCATGAAATTCACAAGTGGTTCCATTTTCTTACTAAGCTGGGTTGCTAGAAAAGCACGGAAATACACAAGTTAATGGAAATTAATAAATGGATGAAATAAAGGATGATAATCGACAACGAGACTCAAAGTTTATTGCGCTGATAGAGCTACCCTTGGAGTCCCGGTGCACTCAAGCTCGGTTGCTTCGTCACTGAAAGATGTCGTCCTTTGCAGTGGCTTAAAGAAATCGGATCTCGGTGTTATTCTTAAGCTAACTGATCTTTAAATGCTCAAAAATTGACTTAAAAAACGAATGAGTTTATCAAAGACAAAATAAAAACCGCTACGCTTCAATGAATTAAATTGTACTTACCGTACGTAACATTAAATTCTGAATGATGAAAATTCAAATTTTAAAGAAATTATTCTGCGATTAATTCGAAGGGAAAGCCCTGATGTGGAATTTTAATGTCGTTTGATTTTATAGCGATTCGGTCGCAATTTTTCATTAATCAATTTATGTTCGGTATGGCGTCAGAAAACTCGTCTAGAAGCTATAAGTTTTAGCAAATGTTTACTTACTCACATGTGGATTTAACGTTGCCATGTTCTCTCGTGAGCATGATATGTTTTAGTAAATATTTACTCACATGTGGATTTAACGTTGCCATGTTCTCTCGTGAGCATGATAAGTTTTAGCAAATGTTTACTTACTCACATGTGGATTTAACTTTGCCATGTTCTCTCGTGAGTATGGAAGTAATTGGAGATTCAGCTATAATAAAATAATTATTGAGAATAATTAAATTATTATTATAATTATTAATTATATGCAGGAACTGTCCTTTGCTGATCCAGATCAAGTATATTAATGATCTTGCAAATTGAAATGAGTATTTTTATTTGTGATCGAAACCCGTCAAGCTTGAACGAAGAAAATTACTCAAATGTTATTCTGGTTTGAATGCGGTATCACCGTCATCAGCTACTTTAGCTTTAGATCTATCGCGCTACTTTGACAACTTCTAAATTTCTTATTCTAGCCAAAAACAACAAAAAAAAATTAATTCACAGAAACTCAATTGTGTTTGTTGACAAGCCTTATGTAGAGGGTTGAACGTAAACGTGCATGTGCCACAGCCCGAAATGCTACATCGAGGCTCGCGGGAGTGGAAACTCGATCATGTTATTGGTTGCCTCTCATTCACTTGATATCTCAACAAGGAGCCTCTCATTCACTTGATCTTATTATTGCTTGCCAGAACAACGCGCCTTTCATCGTAGGGGCAGCTTTAATTCAAGGAGTTAATGTTACCCCCTCACTTTATCAATCATCAAATTAGGGTTACCCCCCGTTTTTTAAACAAAATTTTTGATGAAGTTTTAATTTATACGAGGTAGTTCTTTGTTTTTTTTTTTTTTTAAAAGTTGCAACTAATGAAGAATGTGTGATGTGAATTACACGCCTATAGAGTTATTCAATTTTTAATGAAACACTGTTCTTGTAAAAAGTGTCAAAATGGGCCCATTGCCCCACCCCTGGGGCAACGGGTTCATGGGCTTGGGGCAAGGCGCCCACCCTTGGTCCCTTTACAACAATTGCATATTTTTTGTTTAAAACTGATATAACACCACTTTACAGTTCAAAATAAGAAAAATGTAATAAAAAATATTACATTCATTCATTTATCAACAACTAAAAAATCAAATCCTTAACTTGAAAAAAATATATTCGTGGCTATAAAAATCTATCACTGACGTGAAAAAATATTTCCTTGACATAAAAATAAATATCCTTGACTTGAAAACTTCGTTCCAGTTTCGTCCATAATCCAGATATTATGTGCAGGGAATTCGTACTTGATCATGATAACAGCCAACACAATAAAAACTCATCAATTTTTGGCTCATTGGTGTTGACTGAAATCAACTTTTGGCAAGGCATGTGTCAATAATTCGATACGAGGTCATAAATACGCATAACTAGAAACTGCTGCCGTGAGGCGGAAAATAAAAAATCATATAATATGAAGTATAATTTGCAATTTAAAAAGCTAGTCATAGTTTTGAAGAGCTCATTAAGACAAATCTAATGATTTATAACGCAAGACTTCACCGAGGGGTATTGAGCCTACCATGGGCGCTTTGCCCCGTACACGCATGGGCCTGTTGCCTCACTAGGCATCATTTCAATTTATATCGTGTCAACATATTATTCTAAAAGCTAATAGTCTAAACTCGAACTCAAAATTATCCCTATAAATAATACTTTCAAAATATAATTCATACTAATTTCAAAAGCTTCCTATAAAGTAATCGAAAACCGTTTTATTTAGCAGCAAAAAAATTTTTCTATGGGGTAACACAGTTATTTGCTAGTAACTTAACAAATTGTAAGGACAACATTTTTAGCAGCAAAAAAATTTTTCTATGGGGTAACACAGTTATTTGCTAGTAACTTAACAAATTGTAAGGACAACATGTACGTAGAAGCGCTACCTCCTTGGGAAGCCCAATACGGATGATAGTCTTTTCCTTTAGTTTTGATAAGTAAAATCGATTCACTTTACGAACAAAACACTATACAAACCACGTTTCTTTCTGCACAAATTTAGTTCGTGCGGCGAGGTTTCACTGTGCATTTCCAAAAAGAAAGGATCATGGATTGCCGCTCCAAGTATAAACGCGTTCAAGAACAGACTAGGTAAAGCTATGGAAAAATATATGTTCAGATTTGAAATGCCTAGCTCCTTATCGAACCCGGTGGAAGTCTAGTAGCTACTTCAAACTATCGCCAGTCATGAAAAGATCCGGTCAAATGACATGATTTTAGATCTTCTGCGAATAAGGCACGAAAAAAATAAAAAGAATCGGCGACAGGCCACATCAGGCCTACGCTTCAGCGCCGACATCACTATGTTATGCTATGGATGACAGTTTTATTTACTGGCATGATATATTTGTCAAAGTTACTCCCTTGCATCGTTTTCTACAGTAACTAACTACAAAAAACGTAAAGCATAGCTCACACAAATAAAACTTACAAGCTTTATGAGAAATTCTTATGGAAGCAATGAAATTTGTAAAGCATCGTGTTGTGAGAATAAATATAATAATATTGTATAAGAAAAAGAAATTTCATATGGATGTGTTCACGGGTTTATGTTCCAAAACGCATAATAAGTGTTACATTTATAAGTTCAAGTTTTCAACGACGTTGGCTGAATCTAAATGTTTATCATATGCTTTACACGAGTTTATAATAAAGTCAAGGAGAATCGTCTACAAATGATATGACAGTTATTTGAAAAGTTCCCAAAACTAATATTTCCTTCAACTTATAAACCAATTTCATTGAGTTTTTTTTTCCGAAAAGTTGAAGTAGCTGATGAAAAATGTGCTCGATTTCATGGATTTGAAAGAAAAAAAAATAGGTATGACGAATATGTGTATTTGCTAACCTGCGACTCGCTTCCCTCATTTATCTGTCGAAGTCGCTTTAGGCCGCCTATGTGTTTATTCTGGAGAATGCCTGACCGTACTAACGCTATCCCGCACTTCACCGGACCTTCCAATCCTGACCGTACCAACGCTATCCCGCACTTCACCGGACCTTCCAATCCTGAGTTCTTACCGTACTAACGCTATCCCGCACTTCACCGGACCGTCCAGTCCTGACCGTACTAACGCTCTCCCCCACTTCACCGGACCGTCCAGTCCAGGTACCAACGCTATCCCGCACTTCACCGGACCGTCCAGTCCTGACCGTACCAACGCTATCCCGCACTTCACCGGACCGTCCAGTCCGACCGTACCAACGCTATCCCACACTTCACCGGGCCGTCCAGTCCTGACCGTACCAACGCTATCCCACACTTCACCGGACCGTCCAGTCCTGACCGTACCAACGCTATCCGGCACTTCAACGGACCGTCCAATCCTGACCGTACTAACACTATCCCGCACTTCACCAGACCGTCCAGTCCTGACCGTACTAACACTATCCGGCACTTCACCGGACCGTCCAGTCCTGACCGTGCCAACGCTATCCCGCACTTCACCGGACCGTACAGTCCTGACCGTGCCAACGCTATCCCGCACTTCACCGGACCGTANTGAAATTCACTAATTGGCTATTCTTGATGCTGTGTTAGTAGGGGAAACGCTGTATACTGTAGGTATAGTCTGTCTCTTATACACATCTAGATGTGTATAAGAGAGCGGACGGGAAATGCATCCGGGAGTTGGCAATGGCCCGGACCGTGGAGCGAGATTAGGCTCAGATGGCAATTACCGAAGCCGGAAGTCGCGTGGACGGCGTCTGAGATTTTGATCTCTGGACGCGTTGTCTAAGTTTGATGACCGCCGCGGCAACAGTTGTGATACAACAGTGATACTACACACCTTTATTACACATAAAAAAATTAATAAATTACATATAAATTATGATATAACACATAATTATTTTATGTGTAATTATTAATTACACATAAAAATTTTATTACACATAAAAAATAGCGATTCTATATACACATTTATTTGAATTTAGTAGCGACGAAAAAAAAATGCCGAGATGGCTAGAATTGTAACTGCCCTGAAATATGGACATGCCGCTGGTTGATTTTTAACGGTAATTAATTTATTCAAAGAAGTTCTTCTGCGTGGTTTATAAAGAAGTTCTTCTGCGTGGTTTATAAAGTTTTGATAAATGGGTGTCTTTTTCTTGTTTCATTAAAATGAATAACTTCGTAAAAATCATAGTGATTGCTTGTAGCAAATCAATCGATTTGTAAATTCAAATACAATCGATTTGATACAAATCAAATACATTCAAATACAAATACAAATTGAATTTGTAAATTCAAATTCGGCAATTTTGTAGAACTCTTTAAGGATTTAAGAAATTGCGAAAGACGCTTAAAAATTTGTTCTGCAATTTGAATTGTAGAAGTATCTATAATAATAGTACTCCGGTTGCGCGATGAACCTACTGGCTTGATTTTCAGATCTGGTTTGACTCATGTTTTTCAACGCTCATCCTAATGTATTAATGTAAAGATTAACTTTTGCATTTGAAAATAAGTTCCTTGGAGGAAACTTCAATTATCCGTCAAACCGATTGACAAATAAAATTGTTTAATTTGAATGAAAATATCAGACAAGAACCGAAGTAAAACCATATAATCGTATTGATAGAACGGATTTCGTCGTTTAAACGCCGCTCGTCATTTTTATTATGACTAATAATTTCTGATCTACTGAAAACGAGTGTCAATTAACACGAAGACTTCCTACCAGTTATTTTTTAAATTCTGCTTCCTGATATGTCGAAGGACGGATCAATAATTTGAGTCACTTTGTGAAAAGACATCATTAATAGCGACTTGAAGTAATCGTTTGTCCAAATTCACTTTCTATTAGCAGTTAACAATACTTTAAACTGAAATTTAATCATAATATGGTTATTAATTTAATATTGGCTGCATACATGATGTAGAGTAACGTTTAATCCAAGTTTGTATTGTATGCATTCCCGTTTGCGGTATCTTTTCAAGAAATCTATTCAGGTATTGAGCAATGTAGTAGTCTAAACTACTATTTTAACCAACACGACATGACAACAAACATAATTTTGAAACTATTTTTGAGGTATAATGCAGGTATATATGAAAAATTCTAGTAACTTCAGTGAGAAAGTTTTCATAGGAATGGCTTTTAAAACGCGAGGCACTTTCGACACGCTCACTTATTTGTTGTCGTTTCTAAGCTCATGAGACGACGAGCAAAGTGCCATTAGAGAGACAGCGATGCGATTATGTCGCCGTAATTGAAGTTGCTCTCGCATCTCCGACTCCGTCCATGATGAATATTACGTTTAATCTCAGTTTAGTTTTAAAAAGTGATTTTTGCGTGTAGTTGGCCATGATGAATATTACGTCTATTCTCAGTTTAGTTTTAAAAAGTGATTTTTGTGTGTAGGTGACCATGATGAATATTACGTTTATTCTCAGTTTCGTTTTAAAAAGGGATTTTTGCGTGTAGTGGACCATGATGAATATTACGTCCGACACATGAGCCCTCGTGACTCGGAACAAAGCGACACGAGACGCGGCGTCCGGCGTAAGACTACACCTCCGTACCGCCGGACTGTGACTGGCTGCTTCGAGGTAGACAAGAAGCGACGAAATCTGATCAATGAATATGCGGTGTATCATGCTTGATAGCTATGGGAATTATAAAAGAAGATGTTGTTTTTAGCTCATTTTCTCATTTATGGAAAAAATGCACTATTGTGCTCGTCATGTCCGTCCGTTTGTCGATCCGTGACTTCACGTTTTCGTCGACGAGAAAATGCGCCCTCTGTCACTCACTGCAGTGAGTACTGAGTTATATATTTTTAAATTATAGAAATAAAGGATTTAACATTTTTAAATTTAAATGACGGAATTTTTAAAACGCGTGCAAGGGCATTGGAAATGAGTGATCGTAATTTTAAGATCAAATGAAGCTACTAATAAAATTTTTATATTATTTAAAAAGTAAAATGTTTCTTTTTTTTAAATGATAGAAAAAAATTTAACATTCTATTAATTTATATGACTGAATTTTTGAAATAAGTGCAAGGGGCGTTAATAATGATTGTTTATGAGTTTATCATCATAACAAGCTAATAGGTGAATTATGCAAGAAACTATTTTTTAATGATATAAATAATTTACAACATTTTATATATAAATGATAAGATTTTTAAAATGAATGAAAGTGCTGTTAATAATGTACGTGTCTGCGAGTTCAAGATAAAAAAAAGCCACTAAAGAAGTTGACAAAGAATTTCAAAGCAATTGTATTTGCATCCAAGGTTAATTTCGTGGAGGAGCCAGCTAATTTAGCTTTAATCCTGTAGCATATATTTTATATAGCATCGGCATTTTTTTAGAAACAACATTTCAGTACGGCTGAAGCGTTAGGCATGAAACTTGGCGAGTAATATTTTTAATCATGATTAATAAGATTCGATGCAAAGAATTTAATATCGTAATTGAAAAATCATGCATTGTTGGAGAATAAATTTATTTGTTGAACTTGTTTAGAACTTTCGTTTCTATGTATATTGTTGATTTTTTCCAATATTGTTATGCTCTGTTTCAATTGCTATGGTTATAGTTTCAATTATCGTGATTGATTTGGGTGGAAATAATGGCAAGGTAGATGTTCTAAAATGTCAACTCGGTTTCTATAAAGATTTAAATTCGTTAAAATTGTAAGTTCACTTTGAAAAGGAAATTTTGAACTCTATGAAAATTTGTTAATATACTTTTCAGTAATTTCGATCTATTGATTTTTTAACTTTTAACTTGGTTAGTACTTTATCAAATAGCAAGCTAATATCATTTTTTTTTGCTAATATTTGTGACTAGTATAATGAGAGCGTCACAAGAGTTTACTGGCTCCACATTTGAATTCTATACAACTCAGGGTTGTTATTATACAAAAATAAACTCTAAATTTGGGTCAATCATAATGTTTGAAAAATCAATCACATTTGCAATAACAACGTCAACATATGTTGCAAAATCACAATTACAATTCATCTGAAAAATGCTATTACAATTTTTGAGTAATCATTTTACGAAATATTCCGTTGACCTCAAAGGATGGGGTCAGCTTATTACTGCTCCGTAGCTCCCACATTAGCGTCAACCGCTCGTCTCTCGCGCCAGGCAGCGGAGAGAGCGATGTCTTCCCTAACTAGACCTGCTGCTAGGCGCATACTTTCAAAAAAAGTTAAGAGATCGTAAGTTTTTCAGCCAATCATTGACGGCCTTTCAAGCCAAATCCACCAATCATAGACAAGAAAATAGATCGTAAGTACTTACGTTCACTTATCGAGTTTTGAAAGTATGGCCCCTGCTGAGTCCAAGACGAGAGAGGCAAATATCTTGTGGATGCCAAACGCAAGATGGAGGAGAGACTTTCTTCTATATTAGAAAATATAGTCCTTTTACTTCAGCTTAGACACATTTAATCTATCTGTTGTGCCATTTATGGTTAAGGAATAATTTTTCTTACCATGAGTGTTTGTAATCATTCTTCCTAGGTGATAGCTATACAATTCTAGAGTGAAGCATCAATGCACATAGCGGAGTTTAGAGGATCATAGGAAGCGTATAGATGGAGAGCCACTTCTTCCGGTATATACTCGAGTGTAAAACAGCAATAAATTTAATATGTAATGAGTGCAGATTCGGTGCAAGCGATTATCTGTTGACATTATATGCATTGAAGATTATATTGATCAATTGATTGCACATGGTTTGAGCATTTATCGGCTAATGGGTCTAAAAGTGTGAATGAAAGATTCATAAAACTGTCATTGACACTTCAAATTTTCAAATTTGGTTCGTGAATCTTATGAGCATACTTGTGAATCAAGGATGATTACGTTGATTTGTATTATGAGAAATATCTTCAAGAATATTTTCCATATTACCTGCTATTTTTTTGGCATTGTTACATATATAACTAAAAATTACTGAACATTATCATGAACAATTTTTTTGTCGATTCTGGAAATCTAGAAGGGGGTTAAACAATTACGATGAGAGAGTTGAACGTAGAAACGCAGTAAACTAAAGTTACCCAAATATTTCGATATATCAGAGGTCATCAAAACCGTAAACATATTGCTAACAATATATTATGAATAATGATTCTCACTACGAATAAAATTCAGATAATGATCCAAAGCTCCATCAATGTAATGCTCAGCTCTGCTGGTCATCACACTTGCTCGCTCAGCAACAATTGCATGGCAACGAAGCACTTTTATCTCGTTTTTCTCAGTGAAGTTTAGGCTTTTTCTATACGTGCAACTTAGTGTGAAGTGTAGCAGGCGTAAAGAAGAGCGGCCGTATATCTGTCGAGCTGCTTCGAGGCGTGCGCTCTCATGTATATATGTGGGCATTCATGTATATATGTGGGCATCTCGACTGAAACGGTCGCAGTGTCGACGAATGTCGCTTTTTGCCCGGCGCGATGGGAATCTTACTGCAGAATAATGTTAGATGTTAATGGATCTGCATGCATAAACGACTCACGTACTTTAATTTTGTAATGAACAATATCAATGAAGATTAGCCGTCGTTCGAATTAAGGAACTGTTTTCATTGGGACAACAATTTTCTTCGTTCTTTGGCGTAAATTAATAAAAAATGAGGTAGGATAGAGGTTCATGCGTGAATACAAAAACCTACAAAAGTTTTATGCTACAGGTTGTATTTTGAAATTGCCTGATATTTATTTTAAATTGATAAACAACTAAGAAGAAACTCTATTAATAAATGAGCATCTCTAGTGCAGCCACCTCCCTGTCCATAACAAAACTGAAGCCTATTAACCCTAGATGTCTATAGAACCAAACTTGATGCTCCTGAGAGATAAACAGGAGTTTTTTTGTAATTTCATTCGTGTAAATATGTTGAGGACTACTTTCAACTTTCCAAAGTTGGTTTCAAGAAAAGAATCCCAAAATTCATTGTAATTTATAATTTCCAATCGAGCGTCTAGTATTTCTCGCGGTTGAAATTCACTAATTGGCTATTCTTGATGCTGTGTTAGTAGGGGAAACGCTGTATACTGTAGGTATAGTGACATATATTCATGGACTTGTTGCAGTGCTTTTATATTCAACACACTCACACATCAACACGTTATTTAAGTCCAAAGAAAACAAACTCTTCACGTCCAACACTCGAGCATAAGACATCATGCATTTAATGTAATGAGATCCGCTCGGGAGGTTATGCAACGGCTCGTTTCGGTCTTCTACCACGCGCACCAGAAACAAGACGACTAAGAAGAAAGAAATTCGCTGAAATAAAGTCGTATTCCCAGAAAAAATGTTTTTGAGTTCTTGATTTGATCCAAACAAAAGTTGTTGTAAGCGCTAAAGAGCTAAATAGTTCCCAAATATTGTTCCCGGTTGATAACTCCCCAAAATTAGTCAGTGCTGGCGAATCTTGTTATAGGGCACATATCTCACGTCTAGCAGGGTCCAATAGAGCTAAATTTAAGAGATAAAATATAAATTGAATTGCATCTAGAATGCTAGGTAAATTCTCGGAGATAATTGGTGTTTCAAAAACTACCGCATTTATTCCCAAGAAAAATTCTCATTACGGAAACTCGTTTACATATTTTCAAAACCTGTAAAATTATTTTTTAAAAAACTCTTTTATTTAAGCGCCTATTTAAAAAAACTACCCGAATCATTATGATGCTATAAATAACCTCCCAAATATCCGACAGCATCATTTTTGAGGAGCATATTTCCAAAATCCAATCATGATCTTAAATGGGGTAAAATTGAGACACAACTTTGAAGATTTAACCATGAAAGACAAAACGAGCGGAGGTTGAAACCGTTTTATTTATTTGCTTAGCAGCTGAAAAAATTAGGCTTCATATTTGCTACAAAACTTATAATCACCATCTTTTTACGGAGTAGAACAATTGTTCAATTGATGTATTTCCAATATTTATTGAATCAGATCATTTGGATGTTTTTGTTAAAATATTTCACAAGATTGCTGTATGTCCTTTATGCTCGAACAAAATCTACCTACATTTGGGTAGTGATGCCCTCTTGTGGTGATACATTTGGGTAGTGATGCCCTCTTGTGGTGATACATTTGGGTAGTGATGCTCTCTTGTGGTGATACATTAGGATAATGTTGCCCTCGTCTAGGGATTCTTCGGGCAATGATGCCCTCGTTCAAGAATATCCTAGTGTAATGTTACCTAGTATCTTAGTGTAGTGTTACTGTAGCTGCTGCAGTGTTTATTTATATGCAGATTATTCCTTAGTCTGTAGCGCTGCACTAACGTTTAAACACAGCAGCCGTGTTGTTGTCATGCTGCTAGTGCTGTCATGCTGCTAGTGCTGTCATGCCGCTAGTGCTGTCATGCCGCTAGTGCTGTCATATCGCTAGTGTAGTGCTGTAGCATTCTACGCTATTTGTAGCGTAGAATGCTACACTACACCAGCGTTCTACGCTACTCGTAGCAAATAAGAATGTGTATTGATGTACTTGTAGGCAATAAAAAAGTTTTTTTATATCCTGCCATATTTTTATGCCATATTTATGCTGCCCTTTTTATATGCCTTATTTCTCTTAGTTCTTGCCTTACTCGTAACAATTTTTAAACCATCATGAAATCAGTTCCGTAAACTTAGCAAAAGTCCTTATAACTCATTAATAAACCAAAGGGATCTCATATGGAGATAAGATGGAGAAAGTAGTAAATGCATCCATAACAATAAGCTATTTGATTATTTTAAACAGGAGCAACGAAACGAATGCTCGACTGGAATATTTATATTTGAAAAGAACGCGTCTTTTTTCATTTAAGTTTATTCCAAAATAGTATCTCACAGTGTATGTACTAAATTCGAAACTTTCCCTAGGTAACTGGTAATGTAAGCAATCATTATGCATATCGTGTTTAATTCACCCATTTTGATGGCCTTAGCTTAATATAGAATATTTTTAGTGGGCGTAGCTACTTGTTATTGTTGTTTTGATTTCGTTAACAAAACTTTGCTGTAAATGGCCTGAATTAATGGCTACCTCGGAATTATACGGAATAAATAGACTCAAGGTTACATCATTGAAAAAAATTCAACAGAATCTCCCGTCAGTTTAGAATCTTTCAGTCCTCCAGGCCACACAGGAACCCCTCGTCTACCCTCACTCGCATTACACGACAGTTTCCCTCTTCTTGCTATTTTTTATAAAAATTCTCCTCTGTATTTCCCGAGACTCTCCGTTTTTGTCGTCAACCGTCGTGCCATTAAAGCTGTTAAAATGAATCAACATATTTTTCTTGAACAAATTTTTTTCCTAATAATATCTATGGAACATCAAATTTGAATGATCAAGAATGCTTGGTTCCTAGTAAAAAGCTTAGAAAGAAAAGAGTTCTGGAAATTTGTGATAAAATTTATGTAGATTTGCAATTGACTTACGACCATTCAGTGGAAAATAAGAATTATATTTTAAGGGAAAAGGCCTGATTGACTTTGTTAAGATCCCAAAACACATCACATCTCATCAGCTGAAGATCTTGCTTTCATTGTCTTTGAGCGACATTGCTTCTCTCTGGGAAGTAGCAGTCCCATATTATAAATCAAAATATCTATCATACGAAATTACACATTTTTTCGGTGGTAGTGATGGTAGCATCAACTCCGGGCAGAAAAGTCAAAGTTCAGAACCAAATTTGACTACTTTTCCGCCGTTACTACACCAGCGTCCAGTCACTAAATTTAGCGTCCGGTATATTAGTGATCATTTGTCATACCAGGCGAAAAGGTGAATTCACTACATTTTCATCCCAGGCTAAAAAGAACAATTCACTAAAAATTTCCTTTTGAAATCACATTGCATTAAACTTTCAAAAGTGGCATATAACTAATCCTGTCCGAATTTCTTACAATAGTATTCGAAATATTGACGGTTAATTTAGTGAAATTAGTTTTTGGTATATAATGTAGAAAAATTATTGATTTGGGATTTCATTTTCGTGAAAAAATATGAATGAGATTTGTTTCAGTAGTCAGTTCAGATTTAATAATTGTGATATGTTTGTATGTTTATTCAGTTATGTTAGCATAATTTTTAGCGCATTTTCTCATTTAAGGAAAAAAGGCGCTATTGTGCTCGTCATGTCCGTCCGTCCGTCCGTCCGTGACTTCACGGACACGAGAACATGCGCTCTATGTCACTCACTGCAGTGAGTACGGATCTAATTTTTTTATTTTTTTTTGGTAAAAGTCAAATTTCATTCCATATTAGCCTATTTATTTACATTTTTAAAACTTTTTTCATGAAGTGAGAGTTGCATTTTTATGTTCCACTCACTCAGACTTTGCTCAAGTTTCACGTCTTAAGAAGCTCGACTATTTGGTCCTCAGTCAAACAGAACAAATTATTTAGCTGTACGTACGAAGACGCTTGGCGTTCAGAAGTTGAGTGGTGATGACAGCCTCATGATGAATCACAAGCTAAAAATCTACAGTTTCTTTTACAGAGGAAAAACAATAATAGAGTTTAAACATATGGAGAAAAGTTATATTAATTTTACAAAGATTCTCGTCGTTAAATAGCGTTGCGATTAGATCACTCGGCATCGGAAAAAAGATGGTCGAAACTCCTACGCAGCTGATTGCGACTCCGATTCAAACCAACAATTTGTAACTATGAAAACTTTCGAAGTTTAAATTTTACCATAAATTGTTTGGTTTCATTTGTTGTTTTAAAAAAAGTCATGAACTTGCGCACGATAATGAAAAGTTTTAACTACTAAGCATCAACAATTGCAGTAATTCAGTGGCCAAAGGAACCGCATGTAAAGAAATATTGATATATATAATGAAAAATTCGAAATTCATATTTGCTCGTAAAATTACCAGTTTCAAAAATAACTCTCAGAGCACAATATTTATCAGCAAAAATATTGTAAAAAAAGTAAAGACAAAAGAGCCCTTAACACGGCAACCCTATCCGGCGATGTTAATTTCGCGCCTCTGACCCTGCGTGGCAGTGCTGAGAATTGCGAGAAAACGTTTTCCTTCATAGCTTACGTGCGGCGGAATAACAGGGACAATAGATAACAGGCATTGTTATTCAAAGCGTATATTACAGTCTGAATTATGAAGATATAAAAAGCTGCAGACGATTCATGTGTAGTTATTGCAAGAAATCGAGGTTCGAATAACAGATATAACAGGAACAATAGATAACAGGAATCGTTATTCAAACCGTAGATAATATTCTAAATTATTGAGATGTGAAAAGTTATACAGACGATTCATGCGCGGTTATTGCAACGAGTATAAGGTTTTAATAACATAAATAACAGGAACAATAGAAAACAGGCATTGGTATTCAAACCGTTGATAACAGTCTGAATTATTGAGACATTAAAATCTACAGACGATTCACGAGTAGTTTTTTTGCAACGAGTTGACCTTTGAATTTGTGTTCGAGATTACTGCGCATGAAAAGCAAACATGGAATCGTTGGAATTCATTTTACATAATTGTGAAATCCAGAATTCATCTGCCGGTAGCTATCTGTATTTTTAATTATTTTGCTCGGATTTATGGTTAGTTAATATATACAATTTTTAATCCTTAGTTGCTTGATATCAATAATATCTGATGGTGCACTCCTAAAAATCACTGCCTATCCCGAATGTCATCGAGGTTTTGATCTCGAATGGTAGTTTATTTTGGAATTTTTTATTTCTAATACACCAAATAAATTCAGGCAACGTCAAAAAAGATGTAAGCTAAACGAGTTAGACATAGAAACATAAAAAAATTGAATTAAGTAATTTACCGAGCATTACCTGGTGAAGTGTCTCACACACAGATGAGTCAAGTTATGCATTATACAAGTTAATACAGATGTGTACGGAGACGGTGGAAAATATTTCAGATTCATGTGCAATGTTTGTGTCGTAGAAAACAGAAGTTCAGCAAATATGAAACTTTTAAATGCAATGAAATTCCCAACAATCGTTTTGCATTATTTGAAGAATTGGAACAATGTAAATACGTGTGCTCTAAATGACAAATGAATTATTTTCATAACGAACCATTTCTGGAATAAAATTCATGTAAAATTTTTAAATATTGATGGTTTGCCCGACACTGTAGGAATTCAGAATTAAAATGCAGGCAGGAAGCTGTATGCAATAGCATTTACATTAACCAAAAGGCTAAAAAACATTGTTTTATCTCATTATGGAAACTCATTAACAAGGACGATGCTAGCTGTCATTAAAGCTTCAGTTTCAAGACTCATAGGAAATTTACAGCGCTCAACTTACAAGTTTTTGTGCTCATGAGGAGTCCGTGAGAGACACAGACAGCAGTTCTAGGAACTGCGTTGTCATACAACACACAGAAACCAAACACCCACAAATACGAACATATCGTGTGCAGTCGCCCGCACCACTGGCAACGAGCCTCGGAGGCAACGACGATTTCGACTCTATATGTACATTTCCTTTCTTGATTTTGTTTGAGATAATAATAAATTAAGGATTCAAACTATCATTAGAAACTAATTAATATAAGTGTTTATTTGAGGTAATAATAAATTTAGGACTCAAATTATCAATAGAAACTAATTTGTATAGTTTCTAAACTGCTGTGAAAAAGTAAGCTATGTGCATGGCTGCGAATCAAGGTAAGCCATCATGCTTGATTGTCGAGTGATTAATGATAAATTTTTGTTCTACAGTATTGGGAGTGTACCGATGATACTTATTGGTATTAGATGATATCATTGCTCTAAATTATTAGGACTCTACAGATGATACCTTAAGGCATTAGATGATACCATTATTCTAAATTATTAGGAGTGTGCAGATGATACCTTATGGCATTAGGTTTAACAGTTTTGAAAAAAATGAAAGGAGTGAAAATTGGCAAATCCTAGCTTAAAAATTCCCTTGTCTGATCATCGCTTCCGTGTACTCATCAACCACATGGCCTTAAATAATGCCGCTCGATTTTCTGGTGAAATCTTTGTCTTAGTGCTGGTACTGAATAAAAAGCTTCTCCTGTACGTTTTCTTTCGTACGCATTTCGTCGCCGCGGGACAGCGTTGCAGCGCCTGGCGCCTTCTTTGTTGCAGGGCAAACTTGTGTATGTGAGTGCGAGACCTTGTCATCCGTACCAAGTTACAGCCATATGAATGTGGTGCGCATTGCGAGCTTTGTTTGTTTTGTTGCAGTCTTTGAAAAAAGTTATACGTTATGAGAGGAAATAGTCTCGGCAGCTTGTCGTTGTGCCTCAGGGAGTTATTTTTTTGCGGGAATCTAATTTGGAGGAATTTTTCAATGGGAAATGACGTAGATTTTTGACATCGAGCTCGCGAGTATAAAATATTTTGTTATAATCTTTGCCGATGGAAGATTAACGATCAACAGAATCCAAAGGTCAATACTTTACTATAGCGCAGTAATTTCACTTGCCCATTGCAATGACATGCTAATTATTGGAAAAACTGAAACTGGCCACCATCCATGCGTGATTTTACCACAAAAATTTTATTATTGATTATTAATAGTAATGAGTCTCGAGTTATCAAAATAAATCAAACGAACCATCATCACTTGACCAGTTTTAATCGCGCTAGAGGGAGTTTATTATACGCCAATTTAGAGATCCATTGTACTTGCAATTTGACTTGCAAAAATTAACCGTATAATTTCTTCGTATTAATGAACAGGTGCAAAATTGATTAAATTCGCGTTATTGAAGAATTTTCATATATATTAAAATTAAAATATAATAATTTCAGTTTTATTTTTTTTATCAAATCGTTTCATAACGGCAAAGCTTAAACGCAACCGGAGTTTTTTGTTCAATTTCCGCTGTTAGTAATTTATTTTTTTCTTGAGTTTTTCCCAGCCGAATTTTGTAAAAAAATTCTCATGAGGTCCGACTGATATATGAATGGATCATGATGATAATTACCGGACAAATTAAAAGTGGGCAAGCAATGAAACTCGTACTAACTCTTTGAACAATTAAAACAGTATTTATTTATTTATTGAAGAAAAGTGAAAAAATTAAACCAGTAAAATTAATTCACCCGTCGCACAACGATACCGATTAAAAATGGCATCGAAATTTTCAGAGACAGCCGGGTAGATTTATCGCACTTTGTTTGTTATAGACTGAAATATCTGTAACCGAGAGGTTACAAAATTTTTTCACGATACATTAAAAATAATTTTGTTCGCATTTTACCGCAAATTATTGTGCGTCATCAACATATGATCAGATTTGCAGCCATTTCCGTCTCCGTTTCTCAATAGCGGCGCCAGCAGACCAGCCACGGCGCCTAATCCTTGCCTTGGGCCATGCTTTCAAATCTCGCTAAGTGAACGTAAGTACTTACGCTCTATTTTCTTGTCTATGATTGGTGGATTTTGCTTGAAAGGCCGTCAATAATTGGCTGGTGAACTTACGATCTCTTAACTTTTTTTGAAAGTATGGGCCCTGACGATTACTAGACCTTATATGTAAATGTTGGCTGCCAGTTCAGTAATGGTTGACATTAATAGTGGACAATAATAGTGGACAAAAATAGTGGACAGTTATGGTGGACCGTAATGGTGGACAGTAATGGTGGAGAGTAATGGTGGACAGTAATGATGGACAGTAATGGTGGACTGTAATGGTGGACAGTAATGGTGGACAGTAATGGTGGACAGTAATGGTGGACAGTAATGGTGGACAGTAATGGAGGACAGTAATGGTGGAGAGTAATGGTGGACAGTAATGATGGACAGTAATGGTGGACTGTAGTGGTGGACATTTCACCTCTCCAACATACAATGTTCTTATTGAATTAAAGACATAAATTGTTAAAATCGGAAGTTGCACCTTCTCAAATTTACGTCCCAAAAACTAATAAGCATGATCCTTTTCTTGTTTATTCGTCAAACTTATTAAAGTTGCTTGAAACTTGTATGCTTCAGTTACAAATAATTTTCGTTTCGATATGTTTAATAAGCCGTGATGGCATCTAAAATCCGCTTGGTGTGTGATACCCTAAATAAAGATTTATTATACCTATTTTTTTTGGTTAAATTAATCGTAATCGTAATAAATCACAAAGTTATCGATTATTTATAAATTTTAGTTTTGTACCAGCAAACTGTAATTTAGATTTATTTGAACTAATTTAGTCGAAAGAACAAATTTGAGTGATAACTGATTGCCAGTCAAAATTTCATTTTATTTTTAACCGTAAACATGAACGAAACTAAACCGAACAAATTAAAAAATGTTAAGAAGAATGAAAGCAACAATTGATTCACATGCGTCTTTTATTGATCAAATTACATCAATTTACATCAATGGAAAAGTAAATCATAATGTGCACGAAATAATTGAATAAACGTCACTTCCTGAGAATTAATTGACATCTATATCTCTGTCTCTTATACACATCTCCGCTAGTTCNAAATATCCGACAGCATCATTTTTGCGGAGCATATTTCCAAAATCCAATCATGATCTTAAATGGGGTAAGAATGAGACACAACTTTGAAGATTTATCCATGAAAGGCAAAACGAGCGGAGGTTGAAAACGTTTTATTTGCTTAGCAGCTGAAAAATTAAGCTTCATATTTGCTACAAAACTTATAATCATAATCACCATTTTTTTACGGAGTAGAACATTGTTCAATTCATGTATTTTCCAATATTTATTGAATCAGATCATTTGGATATTTTTGGTAAAATTTTTGACAAGATTGCTGTATGTATTTTTTGCTCGAACAAAAATCTACCACTTATAAATTCAACAGGCATTAATTTATGCTTTTTTACTGCGTTGAGAATTGAATTGAATTTTTTTTTCTGGCGTTGAAGTATTCCAAGGACAAATTAAAAATTGAAATCGCTTATGATGTGTCACAACGAACTATGTATCACATGTTTAAATATACTTTTGCCTATGAGAGAGTTAGCTTTTGAAAGTGAACCGTACTAAGTATTTTCTTTCTTTGTTAATTTCAAAGTCGGTTTTGTCGAGGGAAATATATGGATAAATTCTTGAGCGTTAGTGGGACAGGAGGCATCGTAAATACATCTCCCCGGTAGGCAGAAGGGAAAAAAGTAGCCGCGCTTAGCAGGAAACCTAGGAGGGAGAGCGGCGGACCATGACGGCCCGGCGAGGGAACCTACCGAACTGTGCTTGCGAGGACTCATGTAGTTGAGGGTACTGATGCCCTCTTGTGGTGATATACATTAGGATAATAATACACGAATATCCTAGTGTAGTAATACCCTAGCTGGTGCAGTGTTGATTTATAAGCAGATTATGCCTTATTTTGCAGCATTGCACTAACGTTTCAACATAGTAGCAAGTGCTGTCATGCCGATAGTGTAGCGTAGCATTCAACGCTACTTGTAGCGTAGAATGCTACGCTTCACTTGTGTTCTACGCGACTTGTAGCAAATAAGAATGCGTATTGATATATTTGAAGACAATGAAAAGTCTTGATTTTTTCCTTTATTTCTGTTAGTTATTGCCTTACTCGTAAAAATTATTAAACCATCATGAAATCAACTCCGTAAGCACAACCTTATAACTCATTAATAAAACAAAGGGACCTCATACGGAGATACGATGGAGAAGGTAGTAAATGCATCCGTAACAATAAGTCTTTCGATTATTTTAAAGAGGAGCAACGAAACGAATGCTCGACTGGAATATTTATATTTGAAAAGAACGCGTCTTTTTTCATTTAAGTTTATTCCAAAATAGTATCTCACAGTGTATGTACTAAATTCGAAACTTTCCCTAAGAAACTGGTAATGTAAACAATCATTATGCATATCGTGTTTAATTCACCCATTTTGATGGCCTTAGTACAGTGAACCATCTATTTAAAAATCTCGACGATCTTTTTTGTCTCGGCTGAAGGAAAATTTTTCATCGCGTGCTGATTTCAAAGGAAGAATTTATCAATACTTCTCATATTTATGACAGTGAACCTTCTATTTAAAAATTTCGATGATCATTTATTTTCTGATTTTGAACGACTCTAGTCCGTCTTCTCGTGCAGATGTGACACTCGATGAGTTGATCTTTATCATCTCAGTTGATATTCGTCGTCCTGCTTTGGATTCTGCCTCGTCGTCCTGCCTCATCGTCTGAAGGCAGAGTCATGTGGCTACTTGTGGCGTTCTGAGGAGAAAAAACAAAAATTAGAGGCGCTGTTGAGCATCAAATTACAGTAATACGATAGAAAATAGAAGATAATGCGGTTGCTTCTATTTGTGTTGTGTTGTATTTTATTTCCTTTTACCAATTTTAAGCTTGTCTTAACCACAGCCTGAAATATAATTTTTTAAATTAGAAAACAATGGTTACGGGGAAAAAATCCTGTTTCATTAAGCCTCACTCTACCGAAGCAATTCCGTTATTTTTGACTTTAGGCTGATTTAAAATAAACTCTTCTTTTCGGTCTCTATGCAAGATTATGCAATTGCATATTGGATAGTAAAATATTGGAGGACCTTTACCGAGGAATTCTAAACAAATTTCTGTACAATTTAACTGTGCAAAAACTGAACAAATATTGTCGCGTGTGCACAGGTTTTAACTGAAGGATTGATATTCAACATATTGATCGACGCATGTGTTTTGAATGAGAGATTGAAAAAGCACAAATCTTTCGATAATCATGGAGCCATCAGGAAGTTTTAATTGAAACAATTTAGTAAAAAGTTATATTTATTATCATTAATATCATATCATTATAAAGTCGGATAGAAGTTATTCATTTTTTAAAGGGGCGAAGTTTTGTCGCAGGTGTTATATACAGCTGCAATAGAAGTAATTCTAGCACTTGTCAGTCACTGATTTTTGGTTAAACAGACGGTGGCTATTCATTATTCATTCAGCGATGCATTTGAGTACTTTAAAACAGAAGAATTATAGGAACCTTAGGATTTATTATCAAAAATTAAAAATTTTGTAGCAATAAAAAATTTGCAGTAATGTTTTGTCTCAGCATTGAAAAGAGTTCTATTTATACATAAATTTTGAGCACAAAAGCTATGTACGGCGTTGGATTTAGTTCAAGTTAGAATTTCTCTCAGCGACAAAATGACGTTGGAACGTCAACAAAAAACGTTTAATTAAAATTGATTCAACGAAACGTTAACTAAAACTGATTCGACGAAACAACGTTTAATTAAAATTGATTCAACAAAAAAACGTTTAAGTGACGTCCACATTAATGTCAACGAAATAAAAAAAATTTAAGTAGCATCGAAATGATTGTAAACGATATTATGTTTAAATAACATTGAGTTAACGCATTATGTCTGGTGCTATAAGGGACTCCACAGCAGGCCAGGGCTTCGCTGCTTTGTTTACACGAGCTGCCGTGCACGTGCTGTGACCGCACCCTGCGGTCTAGGATTCGGACACATCCGGTGAGTCGTGATCCATCCTCCTTATTTCCTATGAACCATCTATTCACGGTCACGGAACGGACACGGTCAATGCTTTTGTAAATTCTTAATTTCAATGTTAAGAAAATTTAATTTTATTCTCCTCATACTTTAGAGGGATTTTCTTGCTACTTTGCACCACCTCTTGCTCATTTCCACACTTTTCAAGTGTTGAAACAACACCAACAACAATTGCAATCTAATTGCTAAGTTAATTTCAATTCATTGTAACCTCTGATTTATGATCCTAGAATTATATTTAGCGATTCTTCTAGTTCATGAAACTTTTGTTCAAGAAAGAGGAAATAAATTAAAAAATATAACACAGTACTCACTGCAGTGAGTGACAGAGAACGCATTTTCTTGTCGACGAAAACGTGAAGTCACAGACGGACAGACAGACAAACGGACAGACGGACCTACAGACGGACGGACATGACGAGCATAATAGGGCATTTTTTCCATAAATGAGCAAATGCGCTAAAAAGGAAAGATTCTCCCATACTTCCCACACTTCACCGGACCGTCCAGTCCTGACCGTACCAACGCTATCTCGCACTTCACCGGACCGTCCAGTCCTGACCGTACTAACGCTGTCCGGCACTTTTACCGGACCGTCCAGTCCTGACCGTACCAACACTATCCCGCACTTCACCGGCCCGCCCAGTCCTGACCGTACTAACGCTATCGTGCACTTCACCGGACCGTCCAGTCCTGACCGTACCAACACTATCCCGCACTTCACCGGCCCGCCCAGTCCTGACCGTACCAACGCTATCGTGCACTTCACCGGACCGTCTAATCCAGACCGTACCAACGCTATCCCGCACTTCACCGGACCGTCCAGTTCTGACCGTACTAACACTATCCGGCACTTTTACCGGTCCTTATCTCGACCGTACAATAAATTCTTAATAAGAAAACGTTTGTTTAAGACATCATCCCGAGTACTCGTTAGGGCTGATGTGTGCCACGCATCGATAGCAGGTTAATGCAAACCACTCCAAGAGAATAAAGATTTGCAATTAGCTGGAACTACTGAGTCTCTGCACCCATTGACCATTGTGAACACAGTTAATAGTGATAAAACTTTGAAACCAAAAATAAAAACTTCTATAACTTTGCATCCTGCACCTCGAGTATGGTGGCAGTAGTGGCTCATGAGCATCATAATTACCCTCGATCATCGATAGGTTTTTCTTTGGCAAACAAGGTTTAATAACATGATCATTGCACTCGATTATGCAACTATAGTCAGCCTTTCAGATGCTCTCAAATGACATGTTTTCACTGAATTTATTTTTTTGCAACTATCATGCAAACTATAAGATGACATAAATCAATGAATGAGAAAAGAAACTAATTTACAGGAAGGAATTTACCAATCCACAGGCACACGCCACGAACACAGGGCTTCAATAAGCCTCGAGGGAGATAAACTTATACAGTTTCAATCGCTTGTGATTACTAATACAAATGTCTGCATCGTACTATTTGCCGATATACTCGTATTTAGTGAATTCTCCAACTCTATAGCCACATTATCATCTGTAACGGATCTCTCTGATTTTCGCTCCTAATCTGATTTAGCGTATTTTCGTACGTCACCAGTAGCTGGAGGAAGTGGAATATGTAACATGTAGTGGAAGTTAGTGACTAGAATAAGGAATTAAAGTAATTGACTGAGGTATAGTAACGATATTTGGGGTTATATCTCCCATTGGTGAAGAAAGCGTATTGTGCACCCTTATTGACAGTGCTGATTCTTCGTGACTGGAGAAATTTCTATCCGTGTTTTTTTCCAACGTAATAGCTTCACTGAATAATTTTTACTGCAGCACACGGCAAAACATATTATATTAATTTTTGAGGGCTTTGGTGGGATCATGGACAAACATTAAATAGGGAATGAATAAAGAGATAACCCACTAATCTCGCTATGGATGGGATTGCACACATCTCTGTTTGGAATAAGAATGACATTTTATAAACCATTAAATGTAAACTGTACTCATTTCATCTATGAATGTAACAAACAAGTATAAACATGTGTTTAATGTAAGAACATACTTTTTAACCGGGCCTGAAGTTACCTTTCTCGAGACTGGGGATCTCAGATTGAAAAAATATTTATATATATTATTTAAAATGCATATTACAATCTGAAATTTATCAACGAAAATAAAATTACAACTCATGAAATAAAAATTCAATATTTATTGGCATTTGTTGTTAATGCAATAAACTTTTTTTTTCATCAAGCAATAAAAATTATTGTTGTTGATGGTTAATTTGATGAAACATGAATTTGTTTCCTATAACTATAAAATATCAATTCTATCAATGAATCAGTTAGTAATTTCCGAAATTCTTTATTGCGTAAGATGCAATAAAATGACACAATTTCATAAAAATTTACATAGAGGGATTGCCATTGAATGACAATCCCTCTTCGCCAATTACGTTAAAACAACGATTATTACAATGTAATTTCGTTTAAACGTTTATTCAACGTTTTTTCAACGTCAGATGACTGGTGATGTGGTAATCGTTTCCATATAATAAGGTTCATTACGTGGATTTGCATCGCTAATAATGTGCGACATTCTCAAAGAAGCGGACGGGAAATGCATCCGGGAGTTGGCAATGGCCCGGACCGTGGAGCGAGATTAGGCTCAGATGGCAATTACCGGAGCCGGAAGTCGCGTGGACGGCGTCTGAGATTTTGATCTCTGAAGAGATTTTGATCTCTGGGGCCCTACTTTCAAAACCCGCTAAGTGAACGTAAGTACTTACGCTCTATTTTCTTGTTTATGATTGGTGGATTTTGCTTGAAAGGCTGTAAATGATTGGCCGATGAACTTACAATCTCTTAACTTTTTTTGAAAGTATAGGCCCAGGACGCGTTGTCTAAGTTTGATGACCGCGGCAACAGTCTAAGAGATGCCAGTTTCAAGCAGAGATTGGCTGTATAAAACTTAGTGAAACTACACTTTTATTTGAATTTAGTAGCGACGAAAAAAAATAAATGCCGAGATGGCGAGAATCGTTACTGTCTTGAAATATGGACATGGAGCTGGTTGATTTTTAACGGTATTAAATTTATTTAAAGAAGTTCTTTTACGTGCTAAAGAGACGAAGTTTTGATAAATGATAAATGTCTTTTTATTGTTAATAAATGATAAATGTCATTTTATTGTTTCATTAAAATGAATAACCTAGTAAAAACCAGATTGATTGCTTAGAGCAAATTAATCGATATTATCTGGTTTCCTTGTAAATTCAAGTTCGGCAAGTGCGTAAAACTCTTTAAAGAGTTGAAAAAATTGCGACAGAAGCTTAAAAATTAGTTCTTTAATGTGAATTGTAGGAGAAGTATCTATAGTAACAGTACTTTGGTTGTGTGATGGACCTACTGGCTTGATATTCAGATCTGGTTTGACTCAGGTTTTTCCACGCATTTCCTAATGTTTTAATGTAAAGATTAACTTTTGCATTTGAAAATAAGTTCTTTGGAGGAAATTTAAAAAATATAACTCAGTACTCACTGCAGTGAGTGACAGAGAGCGCATTTTCTCGTCGACGAAAACTATTGCAATCGTCTTCAATTGAAAGACCTCAACTGAATCGGCAATTCCATGCGGCTGTTCGCGTTTGAGCGGCGACCAAGCTGTTCGAACGAAAGAAGAGCGAGCATATTGCTTTATACGAATAATTATAAAATGTCAGCTTTTCCGTGCACCCGTTTCAAATGGTAAATTTACATCAATTTTAGTTTCGTAAATTGATACCAAATTTAGGATGAGTACATGTAATTTATTTGCCAAATTTCAGAAATGATATATGTACGTACAATGAAGGATAATAATGAAAAAATATTGAAATGACGCAGAGTGAAAAGTTATCTGCTCTAAAGAGTGAATCATAAATGAAAGAAACGTTTGAGAGTAATGCGACTAACAAACAATGTTTATCTGAATATTCTCACTTTCAGTTATTAATCAATTATTTGGAACACATATGCTGATTTTCGCCAAAGACAATTAAACATTATACTCAGTTTAATTTCAGAAAGTGTTCGAAATTTTTGCGTGTAATGAACCATAATGAATATTACGTTTATTCTTAGTTTAGTTTTAAAAAGTGATTTTGGCGTGTAGTTGACCATGATGAATATTACGTTTATTCTCAGTTTCGTTTTAAAAAGGGATTTTTGCGTGTAGTGGACCATGATGAATATTACGTTTATTCTCAGTTTAGTTTTAAAAAGTGATTTTTGCGTGTAATGAACCATGATGAATATTACGTTTATTCTCAGTTTAGTTTTAAAAAGTGATTTTTGCGTGTAATGAACCATGATGAATATTACGTTTATTCTCAGTTTAGTTTTAAAAAGTGATTTTTGCGTGTAATGAACCATGATGAATATTACGTTTATTCTCAGTTTAGTTTTAAAAAGTGATTTTTGCGTGTAATGAACCATGATGAATATTACGTTTATTCTCAGTTTAGTTTTAAAAAGTGATTTTTGCGTGTAATGAACCATGATGAATATTACGTTTATTCTCAGTTTAGTTTTAAAAAGTGATTTTTGCGTGTAATGAACCTNTATCGTTCATCCGCCCTCATTTGGGCCACCTGATGCACGATGCTGTTGCTTGCTTCTCGCCGCTGGTAGTGTTGCAGGGGAGGTCGATCTGGGATTGTGCTCAGGAACACGTCCAGTTGTCTCTTGAAGGTCTCCAGGGTGAACTCCCCCTCTCTTAGATCCTTTGGTAGGACGTTAAACAGCCTCGGCCCTGCCACGGAAAGTGATCCTTCCCGCAGTGATTAAAATAAATAAATTTCTTCTGCAGCAGCGGAAATCTCCAGAAGCAAATTTTCAGTTGAGTATCGTTGTCTTGGATGTTGTTGGTCTTCCTTACCTATAATTATACTCACGCAAACATTTTTTAGATGTGTTTAAAATACCACATTTTTAAATACATTATATTTTAATTATTATTACCTTACGTTATCTGAATAATATTTTGAATAGAATAAAAAAAAAACAGTTTGTGCGCGCGATCACTTCTAAAGGAAACCAAAATCCAGTAAGCCTTTGATGAAATTAAATTCAGTAAGGGCAAATTCGATTTATACAGATTTTTCTACAATAAATTTT
>NW_025942002.1:0-38732 GCF_000764305.2 Hyalella azteca | reverse complement strand
ATATAATATAATATAATATAATATAATATAGTATAATATAATATAATATAATATAATAATATGTCCTCAGCACCGCGTAATGACCTGCAAGCTTCCAAACTTTGGTCCCTTTAATGGTTTCCAAGTCCGCCTATCCACGGCTCATTGTTGCAAAAACGTCCTCTACACATCGGACTTCAAAATAACTCGAGCACTTCTCAATCAAAAACTGAACTGAGACGCAATTTAACAAAAATTTGGCGACTTCCGACAATGAGGCTGATACAAAAGAATAAAAATTGAAAATCGCACACTAACCGTTAAAATGTAAAACACCTTTTGATCGAGTAAGGCAAAGTTTTTCCTCCTCCAGAACATACCGTAGAGAAGTTTCTTTCCTATCTGAGGCATCGCTAACTATGGGGCTACGTAGGAGGCTGTAGAATCATTGCCAGCTCCAGGCTGCCTCCGAACATCAGAATTCGTGATCAGGGGCCATACTTTCAAAACTCGCTAATTGAACATGTACTTACGCTCGATTTTCTTGTCTATGATTGGTGGATTTAGCTTGAAAGGCTAAAAAAAAATGATTGGCTGATGAACTTACGATCTCTAAACTGTTTTTGAAAGTATAGGCCCAGGCGCTGAGCGATGGCTGATGCATGATGAGCTTTGATAACGCATGAATCTATTATGTTTTATATAAAGTTGTGTGTGCTTGTTTTAAAACATGCTAGGGTTGTTGGAGATAAAAATATATTGGGACTCTTTTGGCGCGCGTCCACGACAATTATCCTGTCGGGATATTATTTAGGCACACAATTTTCTTATTTTTTTTTCGTAGTGGAATTGCAAGGCATTAAAAAAAACGACGGATGGTTGGATTTAAAAACGTAAAACGTGTTTTTATCCTTGAAATGTTCAAATTCAATTGAAAAATAAACTAAAGTTATATTTTAATGAAAAAGTTGGATTTAAATGTAAATTCCATGCTATCTGTTATTTTTTATTCTATTTTAGTTTCAAAACTATCAGCTAGAAATAGAATGAGGCGATTTAGCTTCGCGTCCAGCGGCCGTACTTAACTCGAAACTCGCTTAAATATACTTAGGAGCCGCATTTTTGTCTGTGGTTGAAGGGTTTAGCTTGTACAGAATGAACAGGACGCTCCTTCAGTTCGTAGGTGCACTGTGTTCCCTATCACCAAGTTTTTCTGACCAATTTCCAGCAATTACATTCATTAGTTTAATTAGGCCTGTCCAAAGAATACGAAGCTAACTCTAGGTTAGAAACTATACGACTAATTTATATGTTGAGTCATGCGCCTACTTGGATTTAATCGTGACTTGGGGCACTGTGAGGGATGTCTGGGAAAAGACTGGAGAAAAAGTCTTATAGCAAACTATCGGTACAAGAATTTATTGATGTTAAAATTATTGGCATCACTTTCCTTTTTCAGAAGCACATTTATAAACAACGATCAGGTGTAAATGTCAGGCCTGTATGATTTGTTGTAAATGTCCCAATGCTACACATATTGGCGCTTACTTGCAATGAGCTTTATATATAAGCTGGGAATTTCCCAGATTGTCAAGTAGGATCGAATAGGTAGGAATAATAATTTCAGAGATAATTTCAATTTTCGGCGAATAACGCCATTGTTTTTTATTTCAGTAATCAGGAGGTGCGTGAATGAATATTTGGGGTTACTGGGGACAGCACAAACACGAAGTCTAACGATTTATCTTTAATTACAAGTATTAAATTTCTACTGTAATCACAAAAATGGTACTAAAATACTGCGTTCATTTTGCAATGACAGTTAATGCAATCTAATTTTTTATCGAGCGTGCAGTGCTTCCTCCCTGCAGCTAACCGAAGAGGGACAATTTTTATAAATGACACCAGACTCCGTCATGAGGCTGAGATTTTCGGATCATTCATTGCGTCAATTCTAGATTGAAGTGAACTGAAAGTATCCTCTCATTTGGGCAAAGAGCTTTGTGCGTCATTCATCCTTTCGTATTTTCCCGCAGTGTCCTCTGCAGCGACATCACAAGCGTCAGTTCGAACATGAACATGATTTACGAGTGGCAGTCTCAACCAAGTTTTGAGAAGTTGTGCTAAGCACAAGAGCGTTAGCAGCATTGTTGCTGCTAACGCTGGGGAAAAGTACGGTGTTCTTAGCAGATTGCGAAGGAAACGAAGTTTACGTATTAGGAGGGCCATTACTCACAACTGAAGTTCGACTTTGATTTAGATTCATGTGATGCAAAAACGATTTTGTTATACACTACTTTGAACGGAACTAAGTTTGCTTTTATGTTGTTGATTTTGATGCATTTTAACACGTCCTCATCCAGATAAAGTAAAATTAAAATGTTATTATCGAAAATAATTTGACTTACTCTTCAGGGACATGTTGGGCGTGAACATTTCTATATGAGTGAGTAATGACTAGAATAGTATGAAATTCATTGCTTTAATGGACTTCAAATAATTTGATAATCATTTACAACTGACTAACTGATTGTGTTCTTAAAGGGCGAGGGATTATCTGGTTCTTTTCCATTGCGTACGAAGTGCATTCAATCTACAATAGCCAGACTCAACGAATGAATTTTGATGCGAGAAACACGATCCAAAATAAATGTATATATAAAAAATAATTCAATCAAGTTGTCTGATCGATTGTTTTATTTATCTCCATTTTTTAAACCACAGACAAAAAATTTCACGCTTCCTCGGCGGTGACCTGGAGGCGCACGCAGGAAATGTGTTGCCGACAGCAAGGCTTCTCGCAATTTACAATTTAGCTCTTGTCGGTGCGGGGACGCGGCGCCGTCAAGCAATACGCCGTTCAAGAATATTTATTACCGCCAAAAATCTTGGAAAATCAGGCCATCTTCCGGCCGGTTTCGACAATACATTTCTAAAGAAGAAAGGGTTTAATTTCATCAGAGATGTTGTCGATCACGATGAATTATTTTATCCCCAATTGTCTTTCGTCAAGTTTCATTATATTTAAAGTGGCGTATTTGATGAGCGAAACTATCGCAAAAAGAATTGTGAATGTGCGCATGATCTGATTGACATATAATTACGATTTTTTATTGAGACAGTGCATTTGGATTTTATTAGAACATTTTCTGCACGTATTGTCAGTGCACTGTCAAAAATATGATAGCTCCGAAAAATCACGAGTAACTTTAAAAGAAATAATACAGGGACTAATGGAGTAAGAGATACAGGAAACTCTTTTCAAAGGATTAAAATGAGAGCCGTTAGGGCTGAGCAGATCCTCAACATTCCTCGAGTGCTCTGAGGTTGTTTCTGAGTATTTTTTTAAAGATTACTAGAATCCTTTGAAGGAAATCTTTACTTTTCTATCATAAGCGATTCGAGTTATTGCAAATCTTGTTCTTAGAGACTGTTGCTGCTCTACGATCACCTAATCTCTAATTATCTCGCAACGACATTCTAAAATTTCCATGTGCAGAAACTTGTAGATGCTTATAATGATGAAATTATATGATACTGTGCCAGCCATTGTAACATTGGCGACGTTAGTGCTACTCCCTCAAGGCAAATGTTAACTCGCGGTCATGTTTAGTGAACCCTGCTGTATTAGCCATAAATAACTTTTTAAAAATTGAATTATAATGACTTCACAATCTTGATGGCATAAATTCTTAAAAAAGAAAGAAAGAAAGTGGCACAAGCAACTGTATCTTTACATTCAACTTAAATTTATAATATGAGTTAAATTACTTTGATGTGAGGAATGCAAAGTACGTTGGAATATTGAAAACAATGGTAGATTATAAATTCACGTTTCCATTTCAAATGTGCGCATTTCCGTTTCTCTTCATTCGTTTGCAAACAGGGAAGGAAATCCCGTTTCAGTTGAATAAACAAATGTTAATATAAAGGAGCATACTTTTTGTTAATAAAAAGTATGCTCTGGTCTTCAATCAAACCTGCATAGATAAAAAATGCTTATACAATTTCACGTCAATCAGTGAAGCGATTAACCAATAACTAAGTTTCAAGGATTATGATTCTTGATTCATAATTATTAAACAAGATATTCTAGAAGAAATTCTGAGCACCTCGTTTTAGTGAAGAAATTCGGGCTAATTCGCGCAACTCGTAATTAAATTTACCTGTTAACCTGTTGCATTCAGGCTGTTTCATAGATTATTACAAAAACTTAGGCTTTCGCGGCATACTTAATTCTTCAAGTCATTCATTCTTCTTCTATTCAGCCTCGAAATTCAAGCCAGGAATTATCCTCAGCCTCCTTGGAGAGATTATTACAGAAGGCCTGCCTTCCTTCAACTGATCCTGACAACATTTCTCTTGCAGCGATATTTTTATGTTCAGCCTCACTAAACACAAACATTCTACAGCGTTGATGTCACGTGAGCTATAGAGGGGTCAAGAGCCTGGAGATTAAAAGTCCCCGATGAATTGTAATTCATACAGTAAATTCTGATGTTCCCATAAACGTGTTGCTCCCAGTAAATTGACCCTTCACCTCGCCGACTTTATTGGTCCACAATTGCTTGCCGTTTGGGGGATTTGGGCGTCCCTGTTGGTGTTCGTTCGCCGAGAACAATGTTTCCTCCCAGCACAACCTTCATAATTTACGGCAGATGCAATCAGCACCATCATCACTCCATCGTTATATCATTTCTTTTCTTTTGCAATCCTTTTGCGCTATGCGCGGTAGAGATTCCTAGAAGAATTATGCGACTTTTCTACTCATAAGCCAATGTAAAGAAGTGTTGATTGATTCATTTCTCAAAATCGATAGTAAAGTTGATTATAGTATTTCGCACAATTTAAAATAATCCACTTGCATGTAATTTTAACTGTTACGTGATACCAACGTAATTGTCATATGGTTATGATTGTCGCTTGTTACGTGATTATCCTGAGTCCAAAAATTGAACGCTAATTTATCTCGACACAGCGAGTTACAGCATGTGAAGGCAAACAGTCTATAATCATTTTGCTCACTGGGACGCGACGCTGGGAACTTTGTTTATGTCTCCTGAGTCTCAAAAAGCAGTGCCATCTCCGGCTTTCGGACTTCAAAATAATTCGAGCACTTCTCAAGAACTGAACTAAGACGCAATTTAACAAAAATTTGGCGACTTCCGACAATGAGGCTGACACAAAAGAATAAAAATTGAAGATCGCACACTAACCGCTGTAATGTTAAATACTTTTTGATCGAGTAAGCTAGGCACAGTATTTCCTCTTTCAGAAAATACATTTTGATCGTGTAAAGCAATGTATTTCCAATTTCAGAACAAACCGTAGAAAAGTTTCTCTACAATCTGAGGCATCGCTAACTATGGGGCTACATATAGGAGGCCGCAGAATCATTGCCAGCTCCAGGCGGCCCTCCGAACATCAGAATTCGTGATCAGGCGCTGTGCGATGGCTGATGCATGATGAGCTTTGATAACGCATGATTCTATTATGTATTATATAAAGTTGTGTGTGCTTGTTTTAAAACATGCTAGGGTTGTTGGAGATAAAAACATATTAGGACTCTTTTGGCGGGTGTCCACGACAATTATCCTGTCGGGATATTATTTAAGCATGCAATTTTCTTATTTTTTTTTGTAGTGGAATTGCAAGGCATAAAAAAAACGACGGACGGTTGGATTAAAAACGTAAATTTGTTTTTATCTCTGAAATGTTCAAATTCCATTGAAAAATAAATTAAAGTTATATTTTAATTTAAAAAGTTGGATTTAAATGTAAATTCCATGCTATTTGTCATTTTTTATTCTCTTTTAGTTTCAAAACTATCAGCTAGAAATAGAATGAGGCGATTCGGAATAAAAAGATTCAGAATGACGATATTCAGGATGACGGGATTCAGGATGACGGGATTCTTATGTAGCAGATATTCTGTATCCCGGGCAGCGCCGGGCTAACCTCATAGATTTATAAATATACATGAAAATTATTCGTTGGAAGTCAAGTGACTGTCCATCACTTTCCTCACTTACCAGTTTTATCCTGGGAGTCCAATAACCTAATGACGAATTTAATTATTCAGTTAATAAAAATTAGTAGTAAATTAAGTATTAAGATAAATAATTTCTCTAAGTTCTTCTCCTACATCGATCTACTGCAACTAAAATGAAAACTTATTCTAGCGGCTGTGTTCAGCCTAAGGTCTAACACACAGCCAAGCCTCAAAGACAAGAGAAATTTCATCACATCACAAAACTCTTAACTTTGTTATTCAAAAAAATGCAAGAAGGGTAAGCGAGCATGCGGAGATAGAAGATTACCTGGGATTTATGTGGTCAAAATCGTGGAGTAGAAAACCAGCTTCGCGATTGCTTCTGATTTTGTATGCATTCCGCGGCGCAGCTAGGTAGTCGAGGCGTCGGGATGGCGACTGTGGATGTGGCTAACACGGTTGGGTCTCAGCTCTCTGAGTATAATTGACGAAAATATTGAATACTGAGTTGCTAAAATAAATATATCAAAGCTCGTTTTAATATTCAATGGAACATAAAATGTATCGGGTCATTTTCGAATAGTTAAAAATTTCACCCTCTATATTTAATCCCACAATTTCTCTGTGTGTATCGTATCGTACATTTCAACTCAATTGCAAAATTTTGTCATTAAAAACTATCCGTGTCACGGAAAATGTTTTCGTATGTAATACTTCGTGATATAAATAAAATGGTTCCCGAATATTTCTGGACATGAAGTGCAGGCACGAATTCAAAGTTACATAAATATTCATTCAAATGTTCAGCTGGATTTATCGTCAGTATTAAATAGCAACGATTTAAATAGTTGCTATGCTACTAATTTAATTCTTAAAACTATTCCGCAAATATTCATGCATACTTTGGCGAGGTCTCTGATTACGTTTTCTACTTATTGATCAATATTTTGCCCTATATTGATAATGTTTTATGTTTTAAAATTCTTCAAATAAATCAAAAGAAACTTTAAATGTAAAAACAAAGATATTTCATAACTTACGAATGCAGTAATAGTACATATAAACTCTCAACCCTTATTATATACTAAAGATATTAAGAACCTATATAACCTTTTAACACCGTTAAGTTGTGGTCGAGAGCGGACGCTCGTGCTCGTGGTCCCAAATTTCTAAATTTTTAACTTTTTACTGTGCCGTTTTCGGAACTCTTTTCGCATTTTTTTATGATCCGCGCCAGAGAATAACCGAATTTCAGTTCAGTTCAGTGAAGTCAGTAAAAGTGAGTGCAAATAGAATGAACAAGCCAAACAAGTGAAAGTGTTTTCATTTTTAAATAACGCGGACTTGTAGAGTCAGTGAGGGTTGCCGCGCGAGGGTAACGCCCACGCCCTGGCCCACATGGGACAATAAGCCTTTGTTCTCGTGCCTACCTCTTCCTAGCCTAGCTCTTCCCATGAACACCTAAGCCGCTGAGATCGCCGCTCTCTGAAAGCCGCTTGCTCTCAAGTCTGTAACAATTTTGAACAATCAAACAATTTGTACAATTTTTACACAACTTGATTTCGGTTTTTAACTTGTGTTTATCTAGCTCTTGCATTTCCCTCGGCAGCTGCAGCTCAGCTGTTCCTCAAGCCGGAATTTTCGAGGGAACTTTGCTGTACTCAACTCAGTTTTGTATGTTTCTCCGTCATTTTCTGTATTTTTCTCCGTCCTTTTCTCCGTTCAAGAGAACTAGTTCGCGCATTTAATAATTTTAATAATGGCTGGACAGAAAATAAAAAAGATAGTCGAAAAGCCCTCTACGGCCTCTAGAGAAAAGCCGTCTACGGCCTCTAGAACGCAAAAAAAAATCAGCCCAGCTAGAGATGAAAGTCTGCAAGTACTGCAAAGAGATCTCTTTGAGCGAAGTCCAGATGGTCACCTGTGAACTATGCGAAGTTCTCATTTGTGTCAGCTGTTCGAAGTTGAGCTCTAAGGAGTACTCATTTCTCCAGAAATCTAAATTGCTTCATTGGTTTTGCCGTGATTGCGAAAAACCAACTCTTGGTGCTTGAAAAAGAGAGGAGTCGGTGGAAGAGCACTGCATTGAGTCGAAATTGTTGAATGATGTAGTAAACTCCTTGAGTGAGATGGTGCGCTCGCTGAGTGATAAACTGAGCTCGCTATGCAATGAGCTGACTGAAGTGTTGTGGCTAACACGGTTGTGGATGTGGCTAACACGGTTGTGGATGTGGCTAACACGGTTGGGTCTCAGCTATCTGAGTATAATTGACGAAAATATTGAATACTGAGATGTTAAAATAAATATTTTAAAGCTCGTTTCAACATTCAATTGAACATAAAATGTATTGTGACATTTTCGAATAGTGAAAATTTTCACACTCTATGTTTAATTCCATCATTTCTTTGTGTGTATCACATCGTACATTTAAACTCAATTGCAAAATTTCGTCATTAAAAACTATCCGTGACACAGTAAACGTTTTTGTTTGTAATAATTCTTGACATAAAACAACTGGTTCCCGAATATATCTGGACATGAAGTGCAGGCAACGATACCAAGTTAATCAAATATTCGTTCACATGTTCAGATGGACTCATTTGTAGTATTGAATAACGACGATTTAAAAGAGAGTCCGTGTTACTAAGTTAATTCTTAAAACTATTCCGCATATATTCTTGCATACTTTGGGGAGGTCTCTGATTACGTCGTCTAATTATTGATCAATATTCTGCCCTGTATTGATAATATTTTATGTTTCAAATTTCTTTAAATAAATCAAAAGAAACTCTAAATATAAAAACAAAGATATTTCATAGATTACGAATGCAGTAATAGTACATATAAACTCTCAACCCTTACTATATACTAAAGATATTAAGAACCTATAGATAGGTCACAACATTCACACATGTGTAGTTAATACATCATTGGTCCTCAGAAAATAGAGCTTCTACTGACAACGACATCGGTACTGATTTAATCCATACTACGTTAACACTATAGTTAAATCGTTATCTCTGGAGACTACTAAAAATGGTGAAAAGTTTGTCGTTTAATTGCTATTTTATTATGAATTTCCGACTCACTTTTTCCGTTTGACCGTTTAATGTGAGTCGGTGAGTTTCCGTTTGACCGTTTAAATTTTCGTGTGACCTGAAAATTTAACTCAATAGTATCAGTTTGAATAATATCAGCCTGAATAGTATCAACCTGAGAATAATTTCTAAGAGATCACCTAGCAATGTCGTGATATGGCTCCTTAAGAACTTATAGAAGTTGAGAGCCCACATTGTGCTGCAGCATACATTGTATTGCACTGCAACTGTAGGACAACGGTCTTCAGATCAGAGACCGAACTCGAAAGTCCACAAATAAACGAAAGAAAGAATTTGAACGGCAAGTTATTTAACACGTGTCGCCAATGGAGCAAATGGACTAAATTCTGAAATGAATTATATCGGCAACTTGTACCCGAAGTTTCCTGAGCGATAAATTCCTATACTCACGAGTTTGTTTCCATAGTAACCAAAACCGAACAAAAATGAGAAACGTGATATTCCATTTACAGTGACTGATCTTTAATTAAGGAAAGAAACTGTCGTCGCTGTTGTCTGCCGCATCGCAGGTGCGATCTGCGATGATTACAATCTAGCTTTTTTTTTAGATCGCAAGGCAAGACGCCATCATATGTGATGAATAAACCTGAGGTAAGAACGCTCGCTTTACCTTTGGGGTAAATAGTTAGCGCTTTGACTCCTGAAATGAATCTAATGAAGGTCAGACTGTTCTGTTTGTGAGGCTGGAACTCAAGCGGCGCAATCAGACATTTCACTGAGGAGACTTGGATCTCAGGGCTCTTAATTCAGCTGCTGTCCTGGCAAACAAAAGTTAATTTATTAATTTACGCAGATTTATTTATGGGCAGCTTTCCAAGCTAAGAACCTATAATTAGTTCTACTGCCAGTGTAGAAACTCGAGCTTTTAATTTTAGTTGTATGATTTCAAAACGGATAGCAATATTCTTCTGCGTGGAAGTTAGGCGTATATATTAGGCCCTATATTCGGAATAATTTCATAAAAGTCACTAGAGCAAGAGAAACACTTCAAACAGGAACTGGATCGATGAAGGCTCTATTGCTGTGAGGGGAGCTCAGGACAGAGCCAGTGAAGTGTCAGTGAATGGTGGCTAATTTGTGAAACGTCGGCAATCATAATTGGCATCATTTAGACGGCACCTCGATCACTCGATGCAAAATTATTTTCATTCGTGTGACATTTCCAATTTAGCTTGGAAAGTTTAGTGAGGAAGGGTTTTGATGTCATCTAAGGTTCAATGGCATTAACATATACGAGGCTCGTTAGTCTGTGAAGCTCCATCGCTGGGACACTGAATGAATATATCTTTCATAAGCGGCTTTTAGGCTGTCATTTTTGCTCGGCATATTACACTGACCTATAAGGACGACTGACAGAACACGGCTACGGTCACAGCTTCGCGTCCAGCGGCCGTACTTAACTCGAAACTCGCTTAAATATACTTAGGAGCCGCATTTTTGTCTGTGGTTGAAGGGTTTAGCTTGTACAGAATGAACAGGACGCTCCTTCAGTTCGTAGGTGCACTGTGTTCCCTATCACCAAGTTTTTCTGAACAATTTCCAGCAATTACATTCATTAGTTTAATTAGGCCTGTCCAAAGAATACGAAGCTAACTCTAGGTTAGAAACTATACGACTAATTTATATGTTGAGTCATGCGCCTACTTGGATTTAAACGTGACTTGGGGCACTGTGGGGGAGGTCTGGAAAAAGACATTTAACTGGAAAAGAGATCTTATACCAAACTATCAGTACAAGAATTTATTGATGCTAAAATTATTGGCATCACTTTCTTTTTCAGAAGCACACATTTATAAACAACGATCAGGTGTAAATGTCAGGCCTGTATGATTTGTTGTAAGTGTTCCAATGCTACACATATTGGCGCTTACTTGCTATGAGGGATATATATAAGCTGGGAATTTCCCAGATTGTCAAGTAGGAATGAATAGGTAGGAATAATAATTTCAGAGATAATTTCAATTTTCGGCGAATAACGCCATAGTTTTTTATTCCAGTAATCAGGAGGTGCGTGAATGAATATTTGGGGTTACTGGGGACAGCACATAAACGAAGTCTGACGATTTCTTTTTAATTACAAGTATTAAATTTATACTGCAATTACAAAAATGGTACAAAAATACTGCGTTCATTTTGCAGTTACAGTTAATGCAATCTAATTTTTTATCGAGCGTGCAGTGCTTCCTCCCTACAACTAACCGAAGTGGGACAATTTTTATAAATGACATCAGACTCCGTCATGAGGCTGAGATTTTCGGATCATTCATCGCGTCCTTTCTAGATTGAAGTGAACTGGAAGTATCCCCTCATTTGGGCAAAGAGCTTTGTGTGTCATGCATCATTTCGTATTTTCCCGCAGTGTGTCATCTGAAGCGACATTACAAGCGTCAGCTCGAACATGAACATGATTTACGAGTGGCAGTCTCAGCCAAGTTTTGAGAAGTTTTGCTAAGCACAAGAGCGTTAGCAGCATTGTTGCTGCTATAACGCTGAGGAAAAGTACGGTGTTCTTAGCAGATTGCGAAGGAAACGAAGTTTATGTATTAGGAGGGTCATTACTCACAACTGAAGTTCGACTTTGATTTAGATTCATGTGATGCAAAAACGATTTTGTTATACACTACTTTGAACGGAACTAAGTTTACTTTCATGTTGTTGATTATGATGCATTTTAACACGTCCTCATCCAGATAAAGTAAAATTAAAATGTTATTATCGAAAATAATTTGACTTACTTTTCAGGGACATGTTGGGCGTGAACATTTTTATATGAGTGAGTAATGACTAGAATAGTTTGATATTCATTGCTTTAATGGACACAATTAATTTGATAATCATTTACAACTGACTAACTGATTGTGTTCTTAAAGGGCGAGGGGTGATCTGGTTCTTTTCCATTGCGTACGAAGTGCATTCAATCCACAATAGCCAGACTTAAAAAATAAATTTTGATGCGAGAAACACGATCCAAAATAAATGTATATATAAAAAATAATTAAATCAAGTTGTCTGATCGATTGTTTTATTTATCTCCATTTTTTAAACCACAGACAAAAAATTTCGCGCTTCCTCGGCGGTGACCTGGAGGCGCACGCAGGAAATGTGTTGCCGGAAACAAGGCAGCTCGCAATTTACAATTTAGCTCTTGTCGGTGCGGGGACGCTGCGCCATCTAGCAATATGCAAGAATATTTATTGTGAAGGCATATTGCTTTACTTGTGAATATTTATTGTCGCCTGTGAAGTTTTTGCTTATATGGGCATTAACAAGGAAGTATTTTGTATTTTTTTTCCTTAAATTTTCGATGGTCTCTTGTTATGTATATGTTTGTGTGCTCCTCTGTGAATAAAGAATAAAGAATATTACTACCAATAACCTGAGAAAATAGGGCCATCTTCCGGCCAGATCCGACAATACATTTCTTAAGAAGCAAGGGTTTAATTTCATCAGAGAAGTTGTCGCTCAAGATGAATTATTTTGTCCTCGATTTTCTTTCGTCAAGTTTCATTATATTTAAAGTTGCGTCTTTGATGAGCGAAACTATCGCAATAACAATTGTGAATGTGCGCATGATCTGATTGACATATAATTACGATTTTACATTGGTACAGTGCATTTGGATTTTATTGGAACATTTTCTGCACGTATTGTCAGTGCACCGTCAATATAATATGATAGCTGCGAAAAATCACGAGTAACTTTAAAAGAAATAATACAGTGACTCATGGAGTAAGAGTTACAGGAGACTCTCTTCATTAAAGGATGAAAATGAGAGCCGTTAGGGCTAAGCAGATCCCCAATATTCCTCAAGTGCTCTGAGGTTGTTTCTCAGTATTACTCATTTAAAGTATTCGTTCCTCAGTATACTAGTATTCGTTTGAAAGAAGCTCCACTTTTCTATCATGAACGATTCGAGTTATTGCAAATCTTAATTGTTCTTAGAGACTGTTGCTGCTCTTCGATTACCTAATATATAATTATCTAGCAGCGACTTTACATGAATAGAAGCTTTACAACATTTACATGAATAGAAGCTTGTAGATGCTTATAATGATGAAATTATATAATACTGTGACAGCCATATTGTGACATTGGCGATGTTAGTGCTGCTCCCTCAAGGCAAATGTTTGCTTGCTTTCATGTTTAGTGAACCCTGCTTATGTATCAGCCATAAATAACTGGGAAAATAGAATTAAACTAACTTCACAAGCTTGACGGCTTAAATTCTAAAACAAAAGAAAGTGACACAAACAACTGCTTCTTTACATTTAGCTTCAATTTATATCTGATGAATTGTAATTCATACACTAAATTCTGATGTTGCCATAAACGTGTTGCTCCCGGTAAATTGATCCTTCACCTCGCCGACTTTATTGGTCCACAATGGCTTGCCGTTTGGGGGGGATTTTGGCGTTCGTTCGCCGAGAACAATGTTTCCTCCCAGCACAACCTTCATAATCGACGGCAGATGCAATCAGCACCATCATCACTCAACATCATCACTCCCTCGTTATATCATTTCGTCTCTTTTGCAATCCTTTTGCGCTATGCGCGGTAGAGATCCCTAGAAGTATTTTGTGACTTTTCTACTCATAAGCAAATGTAAAGAAGTGTTGCTCGATTCAAATCTCAAAACCGATAGTAAAGTTGATAGTAGTATTTCGCACAATTTAAAATAATCCACTTACATGTAATTTCAACTTTTACGTGATACCAACGTCATTGTCATATGGTTATGATTGTGGCTTGTTACGTGATTGTCCTGAGTCAAAAATTGAACGCTAATTTATCTCGACACAGCGAGTTACAGCATGTGAATGCAAACAGTCTATAATCATTTTGCTCAGGACGCGACGCTGGGAACTTTGTTTGTGTCTCCTGAGTCTCAAAAAGCAGTGCCATCTCCTGCTCGTGTCGGTACTCGGCAGCCTTCCGGGCGACACTGTGGAAAAGTGCAAGGAAATTGATAAGAAGTTATGAGCCACAAGACGAGACGACGTAGTCTGTATACGAGACTAAGATGCGCGCCTCAGGCCTGTACCGGTGGTGCTACGTGAAGGGAAGATAGGGAACTGTGCTCAATATTGTCTCCTCGCATGCATATGGCGATCCTTTCAACAATTTCTCATGCATCTATTGTTGAATTTTCAATGACGAAGATAATTAATTGAGATTTGTACATAATTGATTATTTTTTGAAAGAATCTTTACATCACTGCATAAATTAGTTTCGATATTTAAAGAAAATTTTCTTTTTAAATTGTTACATCATTTATGAAGTTTCGCAAAGTACTTTTGCTCCTTAAATTTCACAATGTAGTTAATTATTAATTTATGCTAAAACGTGATGATTAAAAGTTAATTAACACGTATAATTAAATAAACGTTTTTATGATATTTTTCTCCTAATATTTGGGTAGATTCATTAAAAAAAAAATTGTATACGTATAATTGAATAATTGTATCTAAAATAAGAGCTTTTAACAATAACTCGCCACAAATAAAACTTACAATTGACGGCTTGTCAAAGCCATGCCACTAACGACAAGACCCATGACATGATTATTTATCCTCATCAGTAGGTATAACCAGACTGGAGCAGACAGGCCCTATTCTATCCCGAGGGTAAGCCGAGGGCAAACTCGCTGTAAATGCGTGGCTGCTGAGGGTAATCTCAGCAACAGGCTGATTACGATGCGTGCCTGGGCTACTCTTCACGATTATGATAATTTGTGTAGGGCCTTTTTGCTCTGGATCAAGAAAACTTTGGCGCAAAACTGCAGGAGATGAGAACTAAATTATGCATTATTGATCGACGGAGGGATAACAGATGCAGTTCATGAAAAGGAGGAGCGAAATGGGAGCGCCTGCTTCTGATCATCATGCAAATTTTTGCTCGGTGGAAAGGGCATAAACGTTGAATTAAATTAAGAGCTTGATGAAATCTTTGAAATTTTTCGAAAGAAAACTGTTTATATTTTAACACTCTATACTTTATTTTCAGCCATCAGTTATTCATATTTCTTGGAAATGATTCAATGCATTTATGCAAACTTGATAATTCAGTAGAAACTTTCTTTTCCTCAATAAAGAAGCATTTTATGTAATCTGGTTCAGGTCCGACCCAAACCACAGTCAATTCTTATTCAAAATCACTACAATACAGAAACCCTAGCCCATCATATACTAACAACAAACATTACAGCAGCCAACCATCCACAGATTTTAAGTTCCGATTTACGAGCATCGTAAAATATATTTAAAATAATCTCTGGAGCTTCCTGCAAACTTGTCCTCGACCATTAGGAAGGAACGACGAGTTGACAAGCCCTTCTAGACGCAACACTTCTTATATTTTCTTGAAGGCAGGCAAGCGTGGTCTCTGAACTCCGGCACGCTGGCGGCAATCTCATACCTTGCGTCAAGGGAAGGCTTCAGGATAACAAAAATGACGTGTAAAATTTAAAATTGAGATAACAGGATTGCCAGAAATAGGCTTGTCGATTTTAATCCGGGATGTAAAGTTTCTTGGACGATCAAAGCACGTCAGATGTGCCGGTGAAGATAAGGAAGCAAGTGAACGAAGCAAGCCCAAGTCGAAAAATTATTTTTCTCAAAACCTTGCGTTTAGATAAGGTAATTGGTCGAATGAAATTTATAATAAAAAATATGATGCATCGATGCGAATTTATTCATCGTTTGATTCTGTTCATTTTTCTTCGAAATTGATGTGTCAAATGATTACACAACATAACTATATGCGTCCTATTTATTTCAGTTCACCATTAAAATTTGATTTAGATGTGTTTAATTTTTTCATGAAACGCCAAATTTTACACAAGGCACGCATTTTTAATTATTGGAAAATAGTTACACAGCTGCATTGCCATTGTATAGTTAATAGCTAATTGATTGTAAAGAAGCTTCGAATCAAATTTCTTCGGCTATTCATGTTTTGTACGTGCAGCGTTTCATGACGATAGCCCTAAAATGTGCTAAATATACCATTCTACAGCCCTAAAATGGGTATTGAATATACTTCACTTTCTAATAACCAAAGAGCATTTGATTTCAATAGCACATTAAATGAAAAAATTCAATCAGTAAAGCATATTTTCAGTAACATGTTAATTGAGTTCACGCCCATCGGTAATAGAATGGAGAGTCTATATAAGTTAACTTTTCAAAGACAGTTTCATGGAATTCTATAACTGAGGTCTCAAGTGTTGTGACAGCTGAAGTCTCCGCCGATGTTTCCATCTATGAAAATGATGATGAAAAATGAAAGATGAAAATAATTTTTTATATCACCGCAATTATATCGAGCGATTACATCACGACTAAACAGTGATCACAGAATTCTCTTTCTCTCGGAGACTCTAAACAATGTTCAAAAACTGACAGTAAATTTTTGAAATTTGCTCATAATTTTTTTTTCTTCTTCAATTTGATTGATTAGTTCATAATTTATACATTTTTAATTTTTGGGATTAGCTCATAATTTCTATATTTTATGCCTCGTATTTTCAGAAAGTCATTTATCACAAGATTTTTCGCCGCTGACCATTGCTATAATCTATGGATATGAAAGATTTAAGTTATGATGGTACCTTATGATGGAGAATTTTAACGCAACATCGGAATGATTTATGCATCAACAAGTATGAACGATATAATACGGTAGTATTAACATGTGCGCGCGGAACTGTTTAGAAATCGGTTTATTCAATCGCGCCTCAGCTAGCGGCTGCATACAAATCTGACGGCCTAGATGTTACACAAGCGTTTATTCCATATTCTTTTTTAATGAAGAAAAAGATAATTCGTTCTAAAGGAAGCTGGTTATTTCTTACATACCATATATATCTTGCCAGCTGTTTTAGTACAATAAATCTTTACTCATCCATTCAATTCTTATTTTAGTCAGAAATTCGAGCAAAATATTGACATATTGCGTACCCATCTTGTAATCATTTTAATTGATCAGGGTAACTAAAAAGTGCGATACGGGCTGTGGATGGAGGTCCGGAATGAAGTGAGAGTAGCTTGCTTTAGTTCAGTAACACGTTTGTTTACCGGTGGTTGGGTTAGAAGTGCTTGTATTATTGGGCTGGGCTGTCAAGGGCACTTGATAACAAGGCCATTAGAGACAGACTCGCTGTCGAGTGTCTTGTTAGCATCACAGTCAAGCCTTCAGCCTGCATACTGCTGGTAGCCAACACTAGATGACGTTGATGATAATAATAAATGATAATATTAATAATAATAAATGTTTTTATAATTATGCACCTCAATGGAATTTACTATGATAGTTTAGGGAAACCTTCTGGTGATCAGGGATGCTGTGAGCAAAAGTATTAGTTACAATTTAATACTTTACGTAATAGAAAGTACAGCAAAATTTTTTATTGGGATTAATTTAATTTTATTTCAATCTTGGAAATCTTTGGCAATTAAAGCGGTATTCTTAAAACAATAAACAATTTTATGGAACTAGGTCGTTGTTACTATATAAAAATTATTGTTATTGCGCATTTAATATTATTATATTGCAATTATCTAGAAGTATTGATGTAAACAATCACATATGGTAATGATCTGCACTTGTATTTTCTGAAGGTTTACAATTAATATAAATACAAGCAATCACGGGATATAAATACCTTACTGTTAACATGAGTTTCTAATGTTAAAAAAAGCTAACAAATCGTTGCAATTTCTTACCATAATTGATGCCGAGCAGTTTAAAAAAATGACGCAATTATTGCTCTGTGGCTCGGGTAGCATGCATTGCGCTGATAACAATGCGAACAGCGGCAATAAAGGCACGAGACAGATTAGCTGAATAATGGAACTTATATGTTTTTTGTAGATTTGAATGTAATATCATCCCCTTGAATATTCCCGGAGTTGCTCCTCGTCTGAATTAAAAAAAATAATAATATTAAGAAATAAAATCTAGAACGGAAGAAAAGATCGCCCTTGAAATTATTTTCGTTCGCCATGTTTGGTGAGGAAAGTTCGAGGCATGATAATTTACTTAATTTCCTCACTCATATGCGCTACAGCTGAAAGTTGTCCTCAACCGTAGAGAAGTTTATTTATTCTTTAGTATAAAATGTACTTTATATTACACTTTTATATAAAAATGATGCTTCTAAGAGAAAGTTTAAGACTTCAGATTGTAAGAAATTCCAGGCCTGATATGACTTATTATTTTTGGTGGGCAGGTTTCAAGCATCCAGCGGCACGGCAACAGTGAAGTCAAGCCCACATTCTGCGCCGCTGCCTTCATCTTCGTATTGAGCCAAGATGAGCGGCTTAGAAATGGCGTTGAACGTCACAATTGAAGAGCCTCGTCGACAAGGGCTTACGCTAACATCAAGACCGAGAACTTTGAGATTTCTTCCATGAACGGTAATGATAAGATCACAATGTAGTTAAGACATAGAGAACTTTTTATGCTACTATTTCGGATGGTTTAGTCGTAGGAAAACATTATTCGTGTTCCTCTCAAGAAAACTGTACTCAGTGTTGACGTTATTTACATCGTCACTCGATGTGTGCACATTCCTGTCGCGTAAATGTTATGTGTGGAGCAATTAGCACATAATTAAGAATAATACCATGTAAAAATAATCAAACAAACAGAGCTATAAGTTAGTGAAGAATTAAGGCATGCTTTTCATCTAATTTGAAACTTGGTTATACGCATATCAGAAAAACCCTTTAGAAGAAGTGAAAAAATACAAATGCTTCTTTCCTAAAAGCCATGTTTAAGATTATCGACTTAAAATAAACAAAAAGTTCTTAATTAATGCTGATGTTTGGGAATTTGAATATTATATCAGACATGAATTAGGAAGTAATCATAAAGTTCTTAAGAATTAGCAGAAAGAACAAAATTTCTATAGGCGAATTTGTTCCATAACGAGTTGTTGGCTTCTGCCTCTAATTCCCTGTTCTGTAGAAGTTTTAACCGTTATTTCTGTTCATTGAACCTAATTTTATTAAACATCTGCGTGAAAATATTTGATTCTAAATATTGAATTGTAACACAATATGGAAAGAATCCGTTCAAACCTCGATGCTCTTTTATTTCGAGATGACCAGTTAGTTGGCTATCGTCAGTGCGATTCATAACAATTGAATTGAATTTACTCTTCATTGCATTGATCAAGAGCGCGTTTTGCCCACACAGTAATGTGTTATTGTTTGCTGCAATTGTAAAGTAATTTATATTGTACAAAAAAGCGTCCATCATAGATCACATAGATTTTTTGCGAGCTAATTTGTCAGAACTGAGTAGCTTCTACTTGGTTTTAGTTGAACCATCGGTGCCGCTTCTCAAAAAAATGTTTCAGAAAGCACAATTTATTGTTATCTAATACTGACTATAATAACTATGTAGTTTGTACAATTATAATTCTTATCGCCTTAAACTGGAGAGTTTGTTCAATTTGACAATTTTTTGTACAGTAATGTAAATGAAGGCAATTCAGCAGGTCTGATTGTTCCTGCAGTTTCACTTAACAAGGTTGATGTGTCTTTGCTTGTATCTTATGCTATTATGCATTGTTTTTCTCTCCTTTTGACATTAATTAAAAACTAATGTTTGCCTCAGGTTAACATGTCATCGCAGTTTGGAACGTTTTCTCATTTATTTTTCATTTCTCTTCGTCTAAACAATTTGTAATCATTTCATCATTTCGAATACATTTTGTTAAGATTTTTTGGTACTCTCACTGTTAATTTATTTCAGAAATATTATGAATCAGTGTTAATTTTTCAATTGAATTACATAATAAAGAGATTTTAATCAAGGCAGTGCTTCAATTGCTCGTAACTTCAAGATGTTGAAATGACTATAACCTGGTCGCATTTCTGAAAATCATCGCTTGCAGAAGCACGTTACATTTTCTCAGGATAAATTGTAACCTAATTACAGAGCTTCGTAAGGTTGGTAACTAATGTATTGTTGCATATGCCTTGCTGGCCTGTGCTGCTTTTCTCACAGAGTATATACCAGATTGCCCAGCTCAAAATACCAGAAATATACCAGAAAATTGTCTTTTCCTTGAATTAGTATCTCCAAATGTTATGTAATTATTCGTTGGTTAGAACAAGAAAGGCCACTTTAAATCTTTTCTATACAGTAATTAGCTGGACATAGAATTAGCAGAATTGAACATAGGTCTTTTTTCCGTTGTTTCATGAAATTCTGACACTTACTCCAAAAAACATAACCTATACTGCCTGCCTGGAGGAACTTAGCTGCTTTTTCATTATCAATTACAGGTATATTTGACCGGTACATTTTTCTGGCAACTGTACTAGTGCAATCATTATCAAATTTTTATGACCTTTGCTAGCATATTATAAGGGTTTTTATCTTTAAATTTTGTTTACTTATTCATCTATGTTTATTATTGTATATATTCTGCATAATTCACCAGCACAATATCCTGAATGGCTTACTATACAATTTTCCTAAAGCGCATCTCTAAGCTTAACTATTAATGTATTTTACTTTGTACTTTGCGGATCAAACTCTTTAGCTACAGGCTGTTAAACTGCATTTCTCTCAAAGTATCACTCAGTTCCACTTTATTGCAAATGTTTTTAATGATGCGAAGCAGTTTGATCAAATTCAAGCAGAAAAAAAGGGATACTTATATTAAAATGAAAAAAAATTCAGTCATGCCCGAGGATTTGTTTCAAAATTTTCGAATAATAAGTTTCCTTCCGTGGACATTTATCCTCATATCGTCTAAAATGTTGATAGTAAAAAATTTTTGCATTATACCGGAATAATAAGTATAGAGTTACCGGGGGTATCATTTAAAAGAATTACTCGTATTAAGTAATAACGAACAATTTCCTGTTTTTTTTTTTTTTCGAAATAACCCTGGTCCAGCGTCGCCACGTAGTCCTTGTTGACAAGCATCGCAGTTTTAATTCAAGGATAAGTTATTTGTTTAGATATTTTAAATGATAAGTTGATGTGATAGTTGGTCATAGTGAACATTAAGATCATCACGAGTTTATACTCATAATATTATTAGGGAAATAAAAATACCACAATCAATTATAATTATTTTATCATAATTATTATTATTCAACGAAGCATTTATCATGGCGTCCGGTTCACACCAACTTCGCGAGCACGTTGCTTATTGGTTAAATAGCAAGCGAAAAGTAAATAGGCAAGGGAAAGGATGAGAATGGATAAAAATAACCAAGCACTTGATTCATAGGCTCTACGAAATAGTTCCGTCCTTAGGCATCGCCGAAACACCTGCAATGATAGAGCCGACGTTACTGACGGCGTCAGACTGTTCCAGGTTCTGGCGGCGGCGACCGGGAACGCTCTGTCGCCGACGGTAGATAGACGTGTAGCCGGGACGACGAGGTCCGCTATTGATGACAAACGCAGTCGTCTTCTAGGAGGCAGATCCGACACGCGCTGCCGACATTCCGTGAGATAAGGAGGCGCCAGACCGTGAAGGCATCGGAACGCCAGAACAGCGACATTGAACTGCGTACTATACTGCATGCGCAGCCAGTGAAGATCGCGCAATATCAGCGTCACTTGGTCGAGTTTTCGCTTATTGCACACGAGTTGCGCAGCAGCGTTCCTAACGAATGGCAGTTTATTAAGTGCCGTGGTCCATAGAGTCCCCAGAGTGTGTCCAAGTCCATAGTGTGGCATTACCATAGTTCAATCTGGTCAGAATGAGCGCTACCACGATGGCCTCGAGGACTGGCTTCGAGAGACAGCGGATGACGCCACGTATTCGTCGCAGAGCGCCAAAACAAGTGGTGGTGACTTTGGCAATGTGACTGTTCAAAGAAAGTTCCGAGTCCAGCAGAACGCCGAGGTTGCGAACCGAAGACACAGGCATGACGAACTCGTTGCCCGCGCTAACAGGGTTGGCCGGAAGCTGATGCTGGCGTCGAGCAGTCGCAAACCAAATAAAGTCAGTTTTTGATGCATTGAGCTGGAGCCGGTTGAAGCGCATCCAGTCTGAGACGGCGTCCATGCAGACAGACATTCGGTCTAGTGGCGCTGCAGCGCCCGCCGGCACACATGAACCTTAAATTTAAAAGTCGTCGGCGAACATATGCGGATTCAAACTGTGCGAATAAATTAATTATGTGCAATACGTCGACAGTATATAACAGGAAGAGTATCGGGCCGAGAACTGATCCCTGTGGTACGCTTCAAGTGACCAACGATGGCGTAGAAGAAGAGTGCCCGCGTCGAATGAATTGGAATCTATTGCTGAGATAGGATTCGAACCACCGCAGCACGGTGCACGGTGGTTCGATATAGGAATCGAACCTCGCAGCATTACCATTAATACATAATGGAGTTAACTGAACTATTGCGTTAAATGGTGATATCTGCAGCTAAAATTGTTTCAAAATTGACGAGCAGTCACACAGGCCTAAAAAGTTTCATGACGAGCCGCTAACAAAATATACGCCTAATTAGAAACAACGCCATAGAATTCTCTAATTCCAACATATGCTTTCTCAGTTGTGCAGGCGAACAAATTATATAGCTTATTTTAATGAAAAGAATTGAAAAAGGTATTTTTTTCAAAGTTGAATTCTGTTTTACACGAATACCCCAAGAAAAAACCTGTTAATCCCAAACAAGGGTTGTTATGTTTTGTTAAACGGACATGTCATATTTTTATTTCGTTTGAGCAATCATTCCGAAAACGGAAATATTGGCAACCTCGGCATTCTTGTAACAGCGAAGTACATTTTTTGTAATACATATTTTAGTTACAAAATGATTGAATGTTTCGCATTCAACATGTGACGATGAGTAAATGACTTATCTACGGTAGAGCAGTGCAAAATATTACAGTGGACGTCGCAAGAAGTCCTTGAGATGATGAAATTGAAAAACCCGATTGGTCTAATTTTGTATCAAACTTCCGGGTTTGCCACAAAGCGAGAGGAAAGTTGATGTGGTGCGCAGAATACTGATACGGCGGATTAAGCTTCATCTGGCCACCCGCCTGTCGGACTATAGCCTCTCATTTGGGCAAAATCTCAGAGAACCCAAACATATCAAGCTTCATGTTGTTCATTAAGAAGATATTATGTGTGATCGGACCAGCACGTCACTGGGAACGGACCCTGTGTGGTTTGATAAACCGGAATAACTGAAAATCCATCATGTAAAATCAAGGTTCCAATGAAATATTTTTGATTTGTCAGGGAGTTCTTTTTTTTAAATATCCTAGAGAAAATTGGTATTAGTAGTATATATTTGTCGTGGAAAGAAATATCAATTATATTTTTCTTCCGGCAATTTTCCCTCAAGTATACGATCAAAGATGTTATGCTTGTCGATCAATTTGAATAAAATAATTATTATGGGGGACTTCGCTGTTCCCTCCTGACCTGCTTCTCGCTTACACAAATAATAAAATCTTGCATCGCCAGACAGATAAAAAATTATGGGAAGCATTTAACAAAAAATGTTCTTATACTTACCGATAAATTACACACTACTTAACATCTAATGATAATAATACATTATATTTACAATAATTTAATGACACGAATGACGTGACACTTTTTGTAATGTTTATTACTTAAACAATAGATCGTCGAATTGGAAGTGTGACTGCTTCAATAATTATGTTAAACACGTTTTACTACAACCTAGTTTGACCGTTGAATATAATTTTGTTTTGAGTTTTGAAATTATTATATTTCATATATATAAAAAAAAGAATTTTTGAATATCTCTCCCTCAATGTACAAATGAATTTCATAAAACTTGAGCATAGTACCGAATTATTTTGTGTTTAACATAATATGGTTTATTTATGTACTTTTCTATGCATGAATTTATCCCAAGCGAAGCGATGACTGAACGAAATCTAGAGAGATAATCCGGGTTATTGAGGCGACGTTACTCAATTATGAACATGCCATGTGTCAAAATAGAAATACACAATAGGCAATGTTTTGACTGATATTAAAAACGTGATTAAGGACACTCTAACAGATTATTATGTTCGTTATTTCGTTGAAACGTCCATGCATTCATTTAAAATATCCTGTATATGACTATGTACCCATATTCTATTTATTGAATAAATCAATACTGAAGACTCGTCTAGTTTTATATTTTTTCTCCGATAAGTTGGTTCGTTAGTGGCCAGTAACTGATTATTAGAAATACAAATAAGCTCATGTAACGGTTGGAGGGGGCAGTTGAATGCGACGAAGTTACAAATTATTTTTTTTAACAAAGAAAACTGTTTGGTAACAGAATTCGCTTACAAATTAATCAATCACATTAATTTTAAGTAGGCTATTGGTTCAGTTTGGGTAGGAACAAGATGCTGTATATGTTAGGGGAAATATCCATCCACGCTATCCACTTGACGACCTAAAGCTTCGTGAATTTGCAAGCTACGATAGCAGCCCTTTTACTTTACGTCTCTGAGTAATGAGCTCTTTTATGTAGAAGAGCTTTTTATTTATTTTAATCTACAAAAAATAATTAAATATTTATGAGGTTAGTAAAAGTGAGACATGAGAATTTTGCACTTATGTGACAAAAAAAAAAGAACAAAAAAACTTTTATGGTGTTAAGTTCGAAGACATGAAATGATCAACATAGAGTAAGTAAAATAAAACAATTGGGAAAAGCATTTATCTTCATTAAAAATTCCTGAAGGATAAAATTCTCAATCTGAACTCTCAGAAGCTTTTCACGGATCCGATCAAAATCAGTTGCTGTTGCCTTGCCAAAGCGCCGTGTGTATGTAGGAGTTCAGGTCGGCTTATAAGAGTTCACTTATAAGCCGACTCACTTATAAGAGTTCATCACTCCCTCGCGGATCTTATTAGGCAGGCTTTTCGGACGAGATTGCATCGATCGCCATTAATGGACCAATCGCCCCGACCATTGATTTCGGAGAGCCTCGGTGTGCGTGCTGTGCATAGCTGTAGATTAACAGGTTCAAGCGCAACAAGGCGCGTGTTCTTTATATAGAGAAGCATCATACAAACATTCGTGAGTGGTCATTATAGCTCCATTTAAATGCTGTGGGGAGATATTATCAATTAACACGCCTACATTAGAACTTGAATGAATGGACATTGATAACCCACGCTCGGTCCTGCGTTCGTAAATCCTTACTCGACCTTAAGTGGAGCGTCTGGGTGCAAAATCGACAGCATTAGCTTTCCTGCTTTTTAGTCTCATCTTAAAGCTGATATGAGCTATCCAACGGTACCAAAACCATCTCTGTACGTTGATTTATGCGTTCACGACCGATCCCGAAAGGGAGGGGGGTGGGGGAGTTCATTAACATTCTAGATAGGGGGAATTTAGCTGCCGTGTCTGCTTGAGCTGCTTGAAGAGTGTCTGCTTGAGCTGCAGTTCAGTTACCCGCCTGACGTCGTACGGTGTGGTGTGCATGCAGTTGTTCCCACCATCCTTGACTGGAATGACTGGAATCAAAATCCAGTAACGTTTCGTTTCGTGTCCTTGCTACATTGAGTGCCTATCAGGATGCGCGCGGGACTTTGTCAGGCTCTACTGAACATACACTTATTGTCACGGCAAACATATCTCTTCCTAGAGTTTTGAAGCTGCAGCGATGAGACCTATACCATTCGATTTGCAATTAAAATATCAAGAAATTGGTCTTTGCGTTTTTTAATTTTGTTATAGTTTTGAAAATATTTTGAAAAAGGGAGGGGGGAGGGGGAAAGGGGAAAATCGAAAAATTTTCGAACATTTTGCGAAAAATGCTCCCCCATCCACAGAAATTCGAAATTAAAAAAACGAGGACGAATCGATAGATATTGTCCTTTCGCATCGAATGATATGCGTCTCGATGTTGTAGCTTTAAAATCCTAGGAGGAGATCGATTTCTGTAGTACCCCCTTTTATGCCGTTTTCTAAGAATTTCACGTTTTCTTTTCGAAAAATTTACACGAACAAAAAATTCTTATAATTCTGTTTTACATAGGTGTACCAAGTTTCAAATTGATCCATCCGTAAATAAAAAAGTTTTTTCACCACCCAGACGCTCTCCTTAAGGCTCTGATTGAGAACCGCGAGGCCTCGAACAGGCTCGACTCTTCCCTATGAGTTTCTTCACAAATTAGGCTGAACTTTACTGCACTCTTAAATGAGATGGCGATATGGATTTTCACGGTGGCCAGGAACAAAAAATATGTAAAATTTGTTTTAAAAGAGTTATAATGAAAGGAATTTTGAAGAAACTTTGAATATTATTGTTCACCAAGTCTGCGACTTTTCCACTTTTTCGAGACATAAACGGGTTGTAATTTTAATTCTCCATTGAATGGTATACTGTTAATACTCCATGATCAGCCTCCTTGTTGTAGAGATTATCTACCAAAAAATAGTTATGAACAAGCCTGCTGATACGCGGAGGGGAAATACCGCATACTAACTGCTCAAATGCAGACGTTGTGGAATACATGAGGGGAAAGAGACGTCGTCAATTACTGAACTGTCAGTTCACGACGGGCGGCGTGGTGAAGGCGAACTCAATGAGGGGCGAGGAATAATTCATGGCCAGTGGTCGGCCTAGTCCAATTAGTTATAGCCGACCGCTGGCCATTCCTCGGCCTCCTGAAAGCGACCAGTTGCCGCAAGAAATTGGCTGGCTATAGGATATCAAATTACAAAGAGTACAAGCTCGAGGGTAGCGACTAGCCGAGCTTCGGGCAAATCAAAAGTTTCACACGATGGTCGCGAAAACCTCGCTCTCAGACTTTGCTGCATTCTGACTACAAGCCTTAACGACAGAACTGGCTAGAACATTTGTTGAGAATTTATAAGTGAATGGAGGAGCTGGAAGTTAATTAGGATGAGTAGCACAAGATTAGAATGAAGTCTTTTAATATTAATTTTAGTAATTATATAACCATTCCATTCATATATCCCGTCCACTCTGATATATTGTATGAAATAACAACAGGGGCCACGGCTACAAACTAAAAAAACTGCGTTGTAACACATCCATGTGACAACATTTCTTCTCGCTTCGAGTCACCGACATGTTGAACAGCCTCCATCATAGCATCGTTGACGCTTCGAGTATGAACGCCTTCAAGAACAGACTAGGTAAAGCTATGAAAAATATATGTTCAGACTTGAAATGCTTAGCACCTTACGGACCAGGCAATAAGTACAGCAGCTATCTCAATCAATCGTCAATTATGGAAAGATAGAGTTCCAAAGGCCGGATCCCATGCGAATCAAGTCACGAAAAGTACAAGAATCGGCAACAGGCCATGGGCCTATTTATTCAACGCCGACACTTCTATTCTATTCTATGAGTGATACTAACTTAGACTTGGTACAATTATCGATGCACTTCATGTGCATTGATCTTTTTGTGCCTTACTGCACGATACACTTCTTCAGGGTATCGTGCAGTAAGGCGTATCAGTGTACCGTGCAGTAAGGCGCATCAGTGTATCGTGCAGTAAGGCGTATCAGTGTACTGTGCAGTAAGGCGTATCAGTGTACCGTGCAGTAAGGCGTATCAGTGTACCGTGCAGTAAGGCGCATCAGTGTACCGTGCAGTAAGGCGTATCAGTGTACCGTGCAGTAAGGCGTATCAGTGTATCGTGCAGTAAGGCGTATCAGTGTATCGTGCAGTAGGTTTACGTTTATTTGTCTGAGTGCTTGATGCTGATAATGAATATCATGACAGTTAATTGCACTCAAAATATAAAGATACAAGAAGTTTTATCAGGAAAATTGTTGAATGAAAATTGACACCAGATTTGAATTTACAAATTCCTCATATTTGAGTGTTGCATGAGCCTGAATTATTAGTCCAAAGTGAGTTTCACTAGTTAATACTGTAATCAAATGTGGTCTTTGATGAATAGATGGCCACACAAGTTTGATTAAAATTAGGTAATCGATCCGAACAGAGCCAAATTGTATGCAAAATTTTGGAGTTTATTTCATGTCAAACGATGCCGGTAAATTCGCTGGCATGCAGTGTTATAAGATCAGTCAGCTTTGCGATTTGCATCGTAAGGCTGAACTAAGATGCAAAAATTACAAATGCAGCGTGAAAGTCTCCATAATATTCTGAATGGCAATGCTGAAAAATGTTGCGGATGTGGTTGGTTCCAAATTAAAAAATAATGACGACCAAATTGGCATGAATAAAATTATTGTAATATGTTAATAAAATAATGTAAATTCTAGAGTTGTATTTTTTCTCGCTGACATTCGTGAACATGTAGTGACTCGATCATAACTCGCACTATCATTTCCTGTGAATGTCGTAATTATTTTAATTGACTCTTCAAACTCGCTAATCACCAATTTCTATAGCTATTTGCAACTTAATTACCTAGAAACTTGCCAATTACTTCCTATGTCGTCAATTTAATTTTTGAATAATCACGCAAACATTCTGTCAAGAGATATTCTCAATTTTCTAGCACTAATAATATTCGTGTGATTTTTGAGTTACAATCTGGTTCGATATACGACAAAAATACTTTTTATATTAAATTCGATCACTCGAAAGTTGTGATTTTCGTTTAGAACGTGCTAGCGAACAGAGCTAGAACCATGCGGTAGAATCACTTTGCTTTTTCACGTCGACGTGTTAAGATCTCCGGGGTAAGCTGCTCAGTCGATCGTTCAATTTAAATTCAGCTATTTGTGATTAAATATTTCAAAGTGTAACCGTCAGACCTATATCATGGCTTGCTCTCAATATTTTTTTAATATTGTTTTCTGCTATGCTATTTTATGTCAGTGTTATGCTTAGTCAACCTTCTGAATTAAAGTCAGGTAGCTATTCAACCTCATAATATCTGAATAACCGTTTGTATTCATTATTTCTTTAAACATTAATATTCCATTTTTGTTCATGTCATGTTTGTATTCTAATGACCAACCGCCCGTAGGTGTCGGTCGTTTGGCAAGTTATTACTTTGGCAGGTTATTGGTTGCCAGTGTCGTTACTTTGGGAAGACTGGGTTATCTCACTGAAGACTAGGGAGTTAATTAATATTTCTCGGGCGGTTTATATTAGGCTGATGCTGCCCTAAATGCCGGCAGGGTAATAGGAGGATGCAGGTCAGAGGTTTCGTGTTTATTTAGTTTGATGTCAACATGTACGGTAAATAGGCCCAGTGTATAGATATCACAACACCTATAAAGAACTACTAAGGAGGGCACGGTGGGCAACCTCGCGTGTTGGCGTCAGAGCAAGAAATGAAGGGCTCGGAATAGGCCTCCGGGAAATCCGGAAGTCTCAAGATGTTGCCATCGTTAGGTATCAAATTGTGCTATGGTTGCTGTTCTAGTGTTCAATTTTATAATTGTTCTTATCGGATCTTAAAAGTATTATAAAACCTGTCTCTTATACACATCTAGATGTGTATAAGAGACAGGCTCTGAACTTTTAGGAAGACTGGAAGTTCCTATTGGGTCATCATCTGCTCGATCTTCTCAAGCAGCATATAAACTGGGTGGTCAAACCAGGGCACGAGGTAAGGGGAAGAGTACAAGGAAACAATCCCAATGAGTTATTCAATAAAAGCACAGAAATTGTTCCGGCACCCCAGGAGAGAGTTAGGACTAGAAATAATTCAACTAAATTGTCATGGCCTGTTTGGAAAGCTCACTGAGTTTAAGCTGTACCTTTATAGAGAAAAACCAGATGTGGTGTGCCTTTGCGAGACTTGGGTCAGATCTCATGAGCCTTCCTTTGTTGGGTATTCTGTTTTATGGTCTCATAGAAGAAATGCATTAAGGGGTGGCATGGCAATTTTGATTCGCAGAGACATTCAGAAACAGCCATTTGATATTCCACACTTTCCTGGGGCTGCAAATTTAGAATTTCAAGCAACTAAAATCAATACTGCTCTTGGATGGATTGCAATAGCCAATTTTTATAACCCAGGCAGGAATGTAGGACGTGATGAGGTGACTCATTATATGACTCAGCTTGGAGACAGATTTGTGGCAGTTGGGGACTTTAACGCTCATTCTCCCTTGTGGGACAGCCGTGGCAGATCTAATATGACTGGTCGCTCTTTGGAGGCAGCAATTGAGACCCTTCCCATTTGCTTGTTGAATGATGGCAGTTTCCCAACATATATTGATAATCGCTGTGGAACCACATCCTGCTTGGATCTTGTAATTCTTACTCCTAATTTATTCACTAGAGCATNCTAGATGTGTATAAGAGACAGGTTCCGTCTATTTGCCCTCCTTTGGGCCAGCTTCACTTGCTCATACTTCAGTGGAAGTCTTTTAAGAAGTTATTTTAATCGAAAAATTCCAGAGATTCATTGCCTCGTATTTATGATGCAAGAATGTATATAATGATAAATCTTAAAATTAGGAAAAATGAAGTAGCAAACTTGATTGACAATTGAATTTAAACCATTTTCTCTTTCAATTTATGGATCGTCTCCATCGCATAATTTAGATCACTTGCTTTACTTCATCACTTGATTACTTTTAATTTTTCTACTATATTGTGTTATGTAGAATCTTAATAAAGGATCTTCATTTAATGTAGTTGAACGCTTGATTTGGTGTACAATTACGTACAAATGTACTTCATAAGACCACGTATCATAACCAGTTTCCTGATGCTTGTTGTTGGTCAGACGTGCAGAACTCGTCGACGCAGGCAGTGTTCCGGTACAATTATGTACAAATGTGCTTCATAAGACCACGTCTCATGACCATTTTAACACGTTTTTCTTTACTCAGCTTCGCGTTTGTTTGTTTGTTTGTTTATTGTTAACATTGACAACGAAAATTAGCCCACTTCTGATTGCTCTAGAGATCTGAAATTCGGCATGTAGGCTATTTTCGTCTAACAATTTCAGATACAATCATAAAAACTAGCAATTAGAGACCTATATTAGCTTAATTGAGTAAAGTATATATATATATAGTATATATATAATATGAAGTGCGGGCGCTGACGTTATAGACGAGCAGGCGCTGACGCTGCGTATCATCGATACGTACGTCAAGTCAAGTAAATTGGCTCGAAACAACGTTTTTCATGTGTATGTACAAATGTGCTTCATAAGACCACGTATCATGACCAGTTTCCTGACGCTTGTTGGTCAGACGTGCAGAACTCGTCGACGCAGGCAGTGTTCCGGCGCCTCATCAACACCGTCGTGTCCAGGGACTCGGAGGAGCTGTCGGCGCGACTGCGGCAGCTGCTCAACGAGCGTCTCGAGCCTCAACAACTCAAGGCAAGTCATTGTTATACATCTCTGCTTCTATGTAACTCTATAATGCCATATGTCGTTACACGTTGTACTTCTTTGCCGTAGTTTCTCATTGTTGTTGTAATATTTTATTGTTGTACCTCTTTATTTCTGTACATCTTTACTGTTTTTTTGTTTTACATCTTTGCTGTCGGAGCTCTTTGTCGTTGTATATTTACTCTGTTGTATATTTTTGTTGTTATACCTGTTTAATGTTATTTCTCTTTGCTAATATGCATTTATGCTGTTTTGCATCTGTGCTGTTGTAGCTCTTTATTTTTGTATCTCTTTGATACAAAAGTTAGAGAAAGAAGCGGAAGCCGCCAAGAGCAAGAATGACACCGAAGTCTTCGCTCTTCTTCAGGAAGAGGAGCTGGCCGTAGCACGCATGCTTCGCCAGACCATCATGGCCGAGCGACTTGCTGGGGCTCTAGAAGCTCATGTTCTTGCCAACATGACGGAGAAAATCAAGCCTTTACTGGCCGGTATACTCGAAGGTGACGGAGGAGAACAAGGAGCTCTCTCTGTACTCGAGATAAGAAAGGCCTCCTTAATAGATGGTCTATGAGGGGAACAGAGCGTAAGTGGCATGACGCCTGAGGTAGGAGAGACGACAGGGCAACAGGACATCCCGCTTGTGGAGGAAAAGAAACTTCAACCGAGGGAAAAGATATCAGCCAAATTAGTGAATAAAAAGTATACATATGATCAGATGGAAATAAACAGCAATAAAGAGCTTAATAAACGCAAACTAATTATTTCGTCCAAATAAATGCGATTTTTCCTCGGGGCTTCGATGGTAATCTTGATGACGATTCGCACGCTTTAAGAAAGATTCATTTTATTTGCACTGACTGCTTGTTTTTCTATCGAAGAATAATTTTGCAATTGATTTTCAAAATTAATTTTAATGTTTACGCTATAACAATGATACGTTAATATAATTATATCAAATTTTAATTTGAACATTTTTTAGCAATGAAAACATCGAACTCCTAGCACTGAACCTTATTGATTGTAAAAGCATTCAACGTTTTTTTAGCGACCGTGGAGCTACGTACTGTGTTGGGGAAATTGTTTCAATCCTAAATAACGTTCATTATATCTCCAGATCACAAATACACTTCACGTGCCTTCAGGTCTCATTTTTTGCATTAATCCATTGTTATTTGCGGAAACTTCTACGGATTTCAGAGTTTCGGTGTTTGTCGATCTCTGGATTTTGCCATGACTGCATAGGAATTTTTGCCATGTCATCTATTAAAATTTAGAAGGAAAAAGTATTTGCTTTGTTATGTTAATTATGAATATGCATTTGAAGCATTTTAATGGTTTTCCCTATCAAAACTTACGCCAGTGATTTTATAAGCGAAAAAACATAGCATGTTGCAACAATTTTCTCGAGTTAATTGACCATGCCTGTACTATAGGAGAACTGGGGTAATAATAACTGTAAGTCTAGTAATAAGGGGAACCATGGAATTGCCTAATGGGAAAAGTGTAGGCGCAGCTCAAAGCATTATTTAGAAGTAATACTTGAATCAATTGCCGAATCCTATTTCACTATTCCAATTTCAACCTAAAAAATATACCATAACGTGTTTGTAGTTACATGATCTCATAGATTATCGTCTAACATGTAACACATGTATAATGATCAGTAAACATCATTGTTTAATCATCACAGCATCTGCGTTGGTAGCGAGGTAGGCAATGATGTTTCACGCTAATATTATTAACGAAGCCGGTTCCGAGGGGCGGCATTGCACTTCTATTAAACATTAATCAAAGGCATTAATGACTTTATTTTGTGCGTATACAACATTCTCTTCAGCACAAGTTTCTCGCATCAATTTTTGAAGTTAGTTCTTGCGAAGTCTCCTTGGCAGCATACAAATTTCAGAAAAAAAAATCGGTTAATGTGATGACATCAGTTCAATTGGCTTTGTTTAGATAGGCAAATGAAAAAATAGGCGAATAAAAACACTCGCAGTTCCTACTTATTGAATGGAAAATTTGCTTCTTAAGATTGTAGAAATGTGCGGAAATGTCACAATTCTGACGTTAGCGTGAGCGTTTAATGTTATGTAATAACGTTTTATCCATGAGTGACCGAAACAATTATATAGTAAGGTTTGTGTACGAAATGAAACTCTGAGTACTATTGCACCGTTATATTAACACGTGACAGGTTAGCAAGTTTGCCACGTATGCTACACTTTAGATGAGTTTAAAAATAGAGAGAATGTTTTGCTCCAGCTGGTGCTATATCGCACTGCATTCAACGCTAAGCTCAATTCACTGGGGGCGGACGACGCGTGTATCAACAATCAACAAATAAAATTTTTAGCAAATTAAGATAGAAAATTCTAATGCGATGTAAACTAACGTAACAGAACAATAATCTCGTTTACATTATAAGTTTAAGTCAGGAGATTGTCAGAATTGATTTCGTATAAAATGTAAACTAATGATAATTTCAATTTTATATATCATATGGTCGACTTCAATAAACTTTTCGAATAAACCTATCTTAAAATGCACGGCACATGTGCATTACTAATGAAACTGATGTGTGTCGATCTTTATTAATAGCAAGATTATATCACGCTTTTAATATATCATATCGCTTTGACTACAACACCACACGTTCAGCTTCCTTAGACACTCGCAATGCGATATCTAATATAATGCAGGACTAAAGAAATTATTTGAATGACTTTGGCGGTATGTGAAAAATGTCCATTAAAAATAATGTCCATTCCGATGGAAAAATGTCCGTTAAAAATGAGACAACCAGTGAACCACTTTATCTGCAACACATCAATTGTTATTTTTGTTTCTACTCTTGGAGTTCAGCCTTATTGACTCTCATACTGCTTTCTTGATTGCTTTTGCTGGATCTTCGTTGTCTTCTTAGAAATATCAAAATTTTTCCATTGCTCCAGTTAACATCTTCTTTACTTCAGTCGTCTGCCCAATATTATAATTTTCTTTGGGATTTCGTTAATCTTTCTCTGCACTCCAGGCTTTCCAGTTCACTCGCTTTAAGCCATCAGGTCCACACCCCATCTTCTCAACAGCTCACGCAATTCAGAAAACGTCGTTGCGAGGATCATTTTCAACGTCTACGTTCTGCTGGTGGCGTAAAACTTTATTTTAAGACATGATAAATGATATCAGTAAGTTACGCAAATACTTCCTTTTTCAATTTTCTCCTTTACCAAACAAATACATTTTTTAATGGTTTTAATATTGAAAATAAATCATTTCAATCAAAAAATGTTATATAATCCAACCAAGCTTCTGAAGTCTTATTTCATTTTAAGAGTACAATTTTAATATGAGTACGAACTTCTAAACATGTTCGCCAAGTTTTCGCCAATCAAACGTTTGGAGCGAATCATGACTGCGTTCCTGCGTTAAAAGCATCACGTTAACAACTACAGTATTTTTTATTTATGAAATAAATGTTTCCAAAAGCTTGGCTGTAAATCGAACATTTTGTGCGTTGGACGAGAGCGAAATTGAGCGAGTCACAAGCGTTTGCGACTCCTAATAAATGAAGATGTGGACTCGGAAGGCCATGGCAACTTCGATGCAGTAATGACTGCTTCGTAAGATCTTCTGAATGGTTCAGTTATAATTTAATGTCACATTAAAGCAACAATGATGGTTGAGTAACATTGAAATGCACGTAATAAGATCTTTAGAAAAGTTCTTGTGGTTCTTCTGTTGACGCATATTAGCTGGGTATACCCTGCATGACATTGAAATGTGATGAGTCAGTCAATCTAACTTAATGTCACATTAAAGCAACAATGATGGTTGAGTAACATTGAAATGCACGTAATAAGATCTTTAGAAAAGTTCTTGTGATTTTTCTTTTGACGCTTATTAGCTGGGTATACGCATACCCTGCATGACATTGAAATGTGATGCGTCAGTCATTGGAACTGCTATAATATTTAGACCATTAATCGAAAGAAAATTTGGATACAGCTTGAATTTCTATCCACGATTAGTATTTCATTGGTTTGTTGTGACTTGCCTAGGCTTAAATTTTTGAGCTTGTATTACTTATTTATCTTTGATACAAAAGTTAACTATTTATTTAAAAACTTTATTAAAAAAAGTTATCGGCATAGAGAATCACATATGGGAGAGCTGTAGATCACAGCTGTGTTGTTTGCATGAAATCAGAGACTAAATAAAGTCCTGGACTGAAAACTGGACACGCATCTGATGAATACTTGCTAGCTGTAACATGAAAACATAGAAAGTGAGCTCGAAATCTTGGTGTCTTACCGTGTCGAGTTCAAAGTGGTGTCAAATCCTTGCTCCGGCCAAGCAATTTCGCCCTCCGGGAAAGTGACCCCAATAATGTCGAAGCCGAGAGTCGATCTCGGGAGGGTGTGAGTTGCTGGCTGGGAGCAAGAAAAATCATGCAGTTGAGGAAAGTTACCCTAAGAAATTTTTCGATCACATGTGTCGAAAACCTCGGCTCTGGCCAGGCTGACACGCCACCTCGAGATGGTGGTCTGGGGAAATTGCCCCAAAAATTGTGGCGACTTTTTTCTGGATTTTGACATATTGCCAACTTTTTACCCTAAGACATTTTGGTCTCCCAAAAATTTTTGGGGTCGTCAAAACGTGGCTGGGACACGACGTCTGGACACCCCATCGAAGGGCGGATCAGAAAAACCAAAGTCCAAAATTTCGAAATTTTGGGCATTTTGGGTCGTTTCCTTGCAGGAATATTTTAATCCCAACTTGAATGCTGAAAAGCTTAAATGATCCATTAAATGCTCTGAGTCAGAAGAAGTGAACTTGATGGTTCAAGTCTGCTGAAATCAATCAAACCTAAAAACTATGCAGCTATGCTTATAACAAGTGTGACAGTGATCATTTGACTGGTAATTTCTGAAAATCATGGTCATTAAATGTGCCGTTTCTCATAATTTCATGAAATAATTCAGACAGACGCAAAGGTCATAAAAATGGATGACATTGCCCACAAGCATGGGCATTTATGTCTCATTCTTGATTGACTTCTGCCCAATTTTTCAGAATGACCTGTTTCCATGGCTCTTGCTTAATTTCATTTTGTGTTCCCTCAGTTCCCTGTATCGTAAATATTGTTCTCTGTCTTCTCACCTATAACGTGCCAGTTGTTCACCCCCAAGACTCTCTAGGATCTAAATAACAAGCAACTCTTCCAGCTATCAACGTGACAATAACTTTGCTGACTGTTGTGCATGCAATTGATTGCTACAGGTTAGAAAAGTGTAATTTAAATGCATAAAATGAAACAAGAAGTAAGAAGACCAATGCAATTAATTCCAAACTTCTTGCTATGAGTATGAAATTATATTTTTTGCAAAGGATATGAATCTATAATCTATATAATCCTCCCACCTATATGCAGTAATAAACTTTTCATCATTGAGTTTTGCCAGAATCAAATGCTGGGTGATAGTGCAGGGTGATTAATTTGATGGTAGTTGGTATTGATGGCTGGTGGAAGGTGATTATGTTGAGTGATTTTGATTTTGAATGTAGGTGGCAATAGTTTGGAATTTTCCTACTTATGAATAAAATCTTATGGCTCCTAATTGACAGATTTTTGATAGATTTGGAAACTCCCAGTCTGCTTGTATAGTTTTATTAGTAATTAGATTAGTCATCAGTAATCTTGCAGCTCTGAAAATGGCAGGAAAGTTCTAGTCACAGCTCAAGTAGTAGTTCTAAAGTTCTAGTCACAGCTCAAGTAGTAGTTCTAAAGTTCTAGTCACAGCTCCCATGTGAAGAAGCCGTGACTACAGAGTGAGGACGAGTCTTACTCTCACGAGAGTGAGGAGTAAGTGAGTGCCTGGGTTTCTCGTGGCCTACCAACATTTGTAAACAGATCCCTAATTGAGAAGAGGGATGTTCAGCTGTGCTGAAATCCCTTGTGTGTTGCACGTTATATTCATTTTTATTTCTTTTACTAAATTTAATGCATGCATTGTCATTATACAACCAAGTGTGGTCTAAATAACCATTTTCATGTGTAACTGATCATAATGTATGCTGTAAGCTCTTAGTTTAAAAGAAGAACTGGTTGCTGCCTTTTGGGTTTGGAAAGTAATTTTTTCTGTGGAATCGTGAGGTTAAATAAAATTTATATGGAATAGCAAAACTTGGAATATAGTTTACTAATAACTTTTTACTACTAATATTTCCTCAGTGATTTGGAAGTTCAAAGGATTCATGAATCATTATCTTTAATGATAATAAAAATAGTGGCTTCTTTGTTAGTGGAATCTTTCAATTAGTGCCCTTGTTAATAACCTAAACACCAAACAAGGATTGCTTTACATGCTCACGTGAATAATTCAATACAATTTGACTAAGAATTTAAAGGCAAGGGAAATGTTAATGATTTGCATTTATTCATCTTTTATTTTCTCTACTCAACAAATTTAGTTATTCCTTAGATTCATGTTGTTTTACTGAATTTTGAATAATTAATAAGAAAAAATTGTTAATTTTTGGGCAATTTTCAAACAATTTACTTGAACAATAAAAAGATTCTTGCATGGATGCAATAGTTAATTGGTTTTTGATATTTTATTCCAGTTTTATTTTTTTTGTTTCAGTTTTGTTATAATTTTACTGAAGAAATGTGAACACAAGATAAAATAAATTATCTTATGCCAGTCCAAAGGATTTGTTCTGTAGCAATCATCTGTCACAGGAGCATTTAGGTGAGAGGCTTAATTCATCTGTTATAGGTTTACTCTTATTATTTATTAAGTATTATTCTACTATATTGTTTAATTATATATGTATATATCATGGACCGGCCTGAATGGCAGGTCCACTACGTGAGAAATGAACCTCAAAATGATCAAAATTGTTCAAAATTCAAGTCAAGATAGTGTAGAATTGTAGTGAATTTCTCAGTGGCTTATGACTAATTAAATATTGATTAGTATATTGTATTTTATTGTAAATATTGTATTGTACTAAAATATTGTAAGTAGCTTTCATGACTGAGATATGTTGTGTGATAGCAACATAGATTAAAGTTGTATGTTCATACATTATTGATATGTATGTTCATTGTATTTTTTCATGTGATTATATGTTGAAATAATCACATAATAATTAACCCCAGAGTTATCCTTAGTAAATAATAACTGTTCAGTATCTTGCATATTTACTAAATTGCCTTTCATGCGCAGGGGTTGGAGCGGCAAGATGGCGTCTGGAGCAGGACCTCTGATGCCTGGAGCAGGAGCTCCGGCGTCTGGAGCAGGACCTCTTATGCCTGGAGCAGGACCTCTGATGCCTGGAG
>NW_025942001.1:0-347 GCF_000764305.2 Hyalella azteca | reverse complement strand
GTATACATTGAATTATTGGCCTTTTTTGGCCTTTTTTGTTCCCGGATTTGGCCGATTTTAGGCAACCTGAATTATGTACCACGACCTCCTGGAGAAATACATTTCGTGGTACACATATGTACCAATACGTAGTCAACGTGTTAAGTCTCCTATCGTTTGATCGCGTTAACTAGAAGATATCGCTTGTGTTTAGTTTAAGATTATAGTAATGAGCTCAGTCATTTTTGTTTAAATTCTAAGTTATAATATATATGAGTCTCCTATCGCTTGATCGTGTTCAGAATCAGAAATTGCTTGTGTTCAGTTCTAGACTATAGTAATATGCCCAGTAATTTTTTATTAATTCT
>NW_025942000.1:793266-845594 GCF_000764305.2 Hyalella azteca | reverse complement strand
CGGAAGAACATGGACGGGTGATGTCACGGAAGAACATGGACGGGTGAAGTCACGAAAGAACATTGAAATGAGCCAGAAGAAGACGAACTGAGCATCAGAAGACTTTTCTTATTCCGTAACCCATTCATTTCCGCTTAGATGGCTTGCTGACCAGAATATTGTAATTGTTGTAATTATTAATTCGGGATTTTTTCTGTTATGTTTGTGCCTGCGTGTTTTTAATCTTTTTACGGATTTTTACAATCAAGTTTCACTCTCAAATTTACAATCAAGTTCCAAGAAAATTATGGTAGGATGCATTTATTAAACCCACGTTAATGAACATTTATCCGTTTTCATATATTATTCACGAGTTATACTGATACGCACAGTTTTCTGGATATAATATACATCTATAAAGTAACAATACAATAAATGATTTGAGTGCTCATATATTTTATTGTCCTATCTGGTTGTTTCGCCAAATCTCCCGCCGCAATTTTTGTAGTACACACTCGGGCCTCAGACGTCAAATCCGCCGCGTTAAAATCCGTCGTGTGTGAATATCAGTGCGCATTTAGGCCGATTGTAGCGACTTCTTGGCAGAAGCCTAGGTAGTGCCCGAATTTGTTTACGGTTCTGACTTCTGAAAACTGAAGTTTAACAATTGAAGCACCAGTTTCTACACCTAAAATTTGCTTAGTTTTGAATTAAATAAGATTCACAAACGAATACGCCGTGGCTTTCGTATTTGTTCTACCTTCTATGCCATGCACTTCGAATTTGATTTTTTGCACAATAACTTATCGCCTAATGGACTTCCGTTACACATGGTGTTAACTCAAATTAAAAAATTCATATCCAAGCAAATAGTGAGGATGTTCCTGCGAGTGTAATTAAAGGGACGTTGTTTACATTTACTGTACATTTACATATTTTGTCTCTGCATCTGAAACTATGTTTTGAGTTGAAAGTTTTATCCATAAATACCTTGCGAATATCAGTTTTGCGTATTGGTGGTGAAAATTTCAGGGTCTGCTCTTTCTTCAGGTATAAAGATATTCTCCCTGACTTGATGCGATCGTCTTCAGTTTGCAAGTGTGTTCGTATGACGTTGGTATGACGTCACGCAACTTTTATTCTAGAATGGCGGAGCATCAAGGGAAGAGTTCGCGAACATGATACCTGTGCATTCCTTTCATTCAGCTGTACGTGATAATGCGGTGCAGTGCAAAGTCCCAGCATTCGAAAGCGAGTTCAAAATGTTAGCTTCCATAACCGGTTTTTTAATCCGGTAATGCTTTAGCTTCCATAACCGGTTTCATAATTTTAAAATCCTTATTTTCAAACATTTGCCTAGTTCAAGTGCTGCGTTCAGTTCTGATCCATTTGAACTTGTTATTAATTAGATATTTTCTTTTATTTGTAAATGTTAGCTTTAAGTCTGCAATGTGAATATATAGGTTACTTACAATTATTTGTACTTGCATTCAACAATTGTCGATCTGACGATAGAGCTTGACTCCGGAACATTTTATTCTATAAAATATGGTGAATATTTGCGGCATTTTATTCACTTTTAAACTCATGAATAAATTACGTGTATTTCAGTTTTTACTTTCGCAGTAAAATTTCTACCATCAACAATCTTCTGTTACGCTGCCGATTCGTTCACCCTCAAATATATGTTCAGATTTGAAATGCCTAGCACCATATCGAACCCGGTGGAAGTCGAGTAGATATTTCAAACTTTCGTCAGACGTGAAAAGATACGGTCAAATGACACGATTTTAGATCTTCTGTGAACAAGGCACGGAAAGGAAAAGAATGGGCGACAGGCCACATCAGGCCTACACTTAAGCGCCGAGATCACTATGTTATGTTATGTTAATACAGCAGGACATCAAGTTTTTCTGCTTTAGCCTTGCTGTGAAGATCAGGCTTGACTCATGCAACTGGGTAACCTGGGTTCGAATATTACGCAGCTTTCACTGAAGTTTCGAATATATATTCCTTGTTGAAAATTTCCGACGTTCTTAAATTGTAATATCTTTGATTCTTTTTCTTCATGCCTATTGTTGGGTATGGATTTGTAAGGAGAAAGTCAGTTGCGTTTGCCGTGGTAGCACGTGTGTGAATTGCGATCTCTAAACGTCTAAAGTAACCGGTAAATTTGTGACTCAAAGTTTCTTATAAGTTATAAGTATTCAAAACCTTAATTATTTGATTTGTTTACTCATTAACTTTAACCCGACTGGCTTTCTCCCTCAGAGGTTTGCCGGTCCGCCTTACAGTTATGTTGGGTTGAGTATTCGTCTGTTACGACGAACCAGTACCAAGTCGACTAAGCTGTTTGACCTTGTTTACGGACCGATTGTCAACAAGCTTCACTAGAATCTGGGACAACTGGATCTGAGAATTCGTTCGCTAAATAAAAATTTCTTCTTGGAAAACCTTTGTTTCTAAACCTAACATCCTCGTGACTCAGTAATAGAATACCTTTCGATTCCTTTGTTAGCTGGCTTCTGTCCTTTTCGCTCCCGTTCAGGGAGTCCTTTTGGGTTGAGGGAGGAGTCTAGGCCAAAAATGTCTTCGTGTATCTGGGTGCGGACGCACCATAAGGACTTACTATGACGTGGCACAGAGTACGTAACGTGGGACGCAAAACGCTTTCTGACGGACCGGACCTGCAAATATCGGCTCTTATAGAACGTTCTCCACGAAAACATGGTTCATCCCCAAGCAGGAATTATTGTCTGGTTCACTTCCATTTCGGCTCTCTTTCTCAAATCTTGCTTGTTGATTTCCTCCATTTCGGCCTTAAAGACGGAAAACATAGAGGAGCACTTCTCTTCCACCATCTTTTCGCTTTTTACAGCGCTTAGTGCAGGGTTTTGGCAGTCCTGGCAATACTAGTGTAGTCTCGTTTCTGCGAATAACCGAGCAGTCTGTCTTGCTCAACTTTACAAAAGTTGACTTTACTAGTCAAATGTCTTGGACTAGTTTCTGGCCGATCTTAGAATTGGTTCTTTGATCAGACCTTCATGAAAATGAATTTTGAAGCTAAATAGTTACTGGTGTATTTGAAGCCTGAATGCTATTATATATAGTTTCTTCTGGTAAAAATATATGCCGCTCATCGACCTTGAACGCGCTTAAGATGTCGTTCGCGATGTTCGCGGCATGGTTGAACTAGTATAAGGTTGACCCCTCAGAAGCCCATTTTTGCCGATGTAGTTCGTTGTTCGCCTGTGACGTCACTGATCTCAGTGACGTCACGGTCATTAACCAATCACCGAAATGCGTTCAAACCAGTCGACCAATCCGTAAAGAGAATGATGGGTTTGTTTACGTTTCTCGATCTACGTGACGTAACAAGAAAGCTGAAATGAAAGACGGAACTTCTCGTGGGTCAACCTTTTATAGTTCAACCATGGTTCGCGGGTAGTCTGTTTACTATAAAATATTATGTATTCTGTATTCAATACCTTTCAATAAATATTATGCATACAATACCGTTCAAAGAATATTGTGAGTACAATAACATTCGATATATATTGTGGAGTCAAACATGCGTTATAACTTATAGATTCATAGGACAGTTATGACACTAAATGGTTAGATCGGCACTTGCGCATTCAACAGTCGATATCCTGTTTTTTCTGTTAATATCCTGCAAAGAAGTTTATTGTTGATTCTTGATGACCTTTATTCAACCTCTAGGTTGCTTCTTCCGACCCTACGAAGTTGATGTTAAATTAGCTATTGTTGTATGATTGTTACGACTTTAACAGTGGTATTGGTGGCTAGTCTCGTTAATGTAAGGTTAATACATGCATTTTTTTTATCTAATGTTGTGTCTAGATAAACAGGCTTAGCTAGCTAAATGTAAACAATAGAACAACATCGACGCTCAAGTTTCGGACTGCTCGCTGTGCCTTCGATCAGCTGATCGTTTCACGTGCACAGCTGCTGATAGTACGATGCAATAATAACAAATTTGAATTCTGGTCTATTGCTTCAAAATTGTAAGCTCCATAAGAGTGAATTTTTTTGACTTCGAATTACATCAGAGGGTTAATTTTATGCTAATTTGCATTATATTTGTGTGTACCATTGCAATGCGCCGACGAGTTCCAATATTTCACGAATCAACAGAAACATGGGAGTAATCAATTGGAATTACTCAAATATCTTTATTTATATCAAAATTGATCTTTCAAAAGTTTACAAAATTTTTTTGCTTCATTATATTGTTGAAAATAATAAAAATATAGTTAGTTTTTGCATTGTTTATGTTGACGCGAATTTTCCCTCGTAGTGGTGGAACATTTAAAAGACACATACTACAGCAGGTTAGCCCGCCGGCCTAGGTGACAACGAGTGATATGACACCAATGGATCTCTCTGCTACCGATGCGGTGAGAATTTTTATTATTTGCATGTAGTTTTAGTGTCGAATATATTTCATCCATGCGGTCAAAGCCATGAAATAATGCATTGATTGCTCAATTACGGAGATTTGGCCAAGCCTGTAGCACATTTTTCTGGCATTCTAGATTTTGTGCTCGTGCTGCAAGCCTGCATGTGCATGTCATGTCTGCATTTTGTTTTTGTAGGATATGTAATAGCTTATTTACCCTTTCTGTAAATGAAGGTGGAATTCTGTATGAGTTTTTTTTAGGAAGATACACATATCATTGAACTAAAATTTTAAAATTTGATTTTGTATCTATATACTTTTCTTATTCAAGTTATTTTCTGAAACTGAATGGTGATTGGTGAACCTGATGTTACCACTTATTAGCTGACCAGGTTGAATTATCTTGAATAATTTAGCTATAATTTGGACATTACTGGGATATAATTCTATTCTGCTGAAAGCCTGAAAGTGTAAATCAAGTGCTACCTATATATTTTTTGCAGGTAGGTATATGGGAGATCAGATCATCAGAATGATTTTTTCAGCAAGTCTTTGACTAGGTAGGAAATAATACAATTCACAATTTAGTTGTCTAGCTTCAAACTGCTTAGCCTGCTCACAAGATTGTAAAACTATTTTTATTAGCTACAATATTGCAGCTATAACAGTGCATGCTCTGAGCTTAGATAAAGTTCTAAAAAATGGCAGATCATAGGGTAAAGTTGAAGTTAAACACACCATATTCTGACACCTTTAGGACGTAGCAAGAAATAAATTGCTATAAATAGATCACCGTATGCGCAACTCAAGTTCTGATTGGTTTACATCACTCTCAAAAGACCACACTACTATGCGCAAGCAATGATGAAACTTCACAAACTGTTGCCAACTTGCCATATTTATTTGAAAGCCTTTAGAATTCAAATCTACAAAAGCGCTGAATTCCAAAACAGTGTGTGACTAAATGCGGCACATTGTGAGACTAATTCCAACAGCGCTTCAAAATTGTAATTCGTAATTCTGACACCCTGTGTTGGAACTCAGACACCCTGTGTGAGCAGTGAGCTGTGTTGGAATATGACACCCTGTGTCACGGCTGTGTGTCGTAATTGCAACACCGTGTAGAATTAGTTTTTATGTGTCTAAAACCATCTCTTAAATCAATCATCCCTTAATTTATTTACCACTTAAAATCAGCAAATACAAGTAGACTTGAAGGATTCCTAATATATTCACAGACTTATTTAAAAGTCTCAAACCATACTATTCTTTCTACACAAACAGTTTATCACTATTTAGTAAAGCAAGGTCAACTATCAACTTTCATACGTGTTTTGATGTTCTCACTAGTTGACTTGGACTTTTGCTCTGCGGTTCTTAACATTTTCCTGCTAGACCTTGTGTTTTGTGGAAATCTTGCGTGCAACAGTATGATGTCACTATTTCAACCATCTACGCATGCGTGGAACTAATACCAAGCTTAATATAAAGGAAAAAGTTGAGGGGTGTCGGAATTACTCACAGTGTTGGAATATGGTGTGTTTACCATAAATTCAAGGCCAATACAACCTTATAACTTACCAAGTTACCAGGCACCAGCTCCAAAATATTAGTGGATTTATAAAAGTTAAATCTAGTTCTATATTTTTATATCTGTTATTTATATATTATCCCTCCTATATTTCTCATTGCCTTGAGCTGATTTGAAATGTTACAGCTATCGTTATATTACTGATCTAATTTAAAATCTTGTGGCTCTTCAACTCTATTGGAAATGGAGCATAATTGCCCTTCAACTAAAAAAGAGATAGCTCCAGAAATACAGTGGGGGGAAATAAGTATTCGTACACTTGAAAAATCGTATTTTAATGTATGTAAGTACACAAACTGAACAGGAGAAGTGATTTATATTATGTATAGAGGCGCATTGTATTCAAAAATAGCATCAATAGAAATTAAATCTCAATGTAACAAAAATTAATGCAACATGTTAACTTCTTCGGGTCAAAAAAGTATTCATACAAAACAACTTTTGACTAATATTTCACACCAGAACATTCCAGAATGTACTAGAAACATGTAGCACGTTCCAGTAATGTAATCAGTAACCATAGTTAACGTATTTTGCAACTACCAGATCATTCTGCAACTGCCCGTACTACAAGAAGGTCTCAAAAATGGCTAAAGGTAAAGAACTAACAAGTTCCCTAAAACAACTAATTCTATTGCGTTGGAAGGAAGGAGAAAGTTATAGGAAGATTGCTAGCCACTTGAATGTTCCTTCTATTTAATTTCTTTTGATAGTATTTTTGAATACTATGTGTCTCTATACATAATTTAAATCACTTTTCCTGTTAAGTTTGTGTACTTACATACATTAAAATACGATTTTTCAAGTGTACGAATATTTATTTCCCCCCACTGTAATATTGTGTAATGTTTATTTAATGAAATAAGCTACAAAATGCCTCTGCATACAGCTTACCAAAGTGGAAAACTGGCGCAAAAGCCACCCATGATCAAAACAGAAATGCATGTGTTTACAATAAATTTCTATTGTTACTATGACCCTTGCCTAATTTTTTAGAAAAGTCTGAGAAAAACTATAGTACACTTTTAATTGTTATTTTTTAAAATCATCTAATGAACAAAGTAAACCTTTCCACTTTTAATTAATGCATGCCCATTGGAAATATTAAAAATCTTTGTTCCCAGAAATAATTTTTACCTTACTTTAAGTTCTGTTCTAAATATTAAATTTACCTTCTCGGCTTATATGTATGGGTTTGGCCATGCTAGGTTTTTGGCATTTCATTTTAATTCATGCACTGTTTCCCATGTATTTTTTATCCATGTCTTACATTATTTATTGAATTATTGGTTAATGTTTCTTGTTTTTCTTGTTCTCTTCTATTCCTCTTTTGACCTAAAGCACTCCCAATCCAGTCTTTCCTGTTCCCTCCCCCCACCTTCCTCTTCCTTTTCCCTCACCCCCTCTTACCATTCCCAACCTTTCTCTTTTTCTTCCTCTCTTTCACCTTGTCTTTCCTCTTCTTCTCCCTTCATTCCCCCTCCATCCTCCTCCCTTCCTTGCCCCTCCCAAAGCCGGGGTGTAGGGTGCCTCTTGGATGCTGTGCTCGGGTTAGTAGCAGTGCGAGCTCAGTGCTCCAATGAGGCCAACAAACCGGGGAAGGTAAGCCACTGAGTTGTTTTACTGTGTGGCCAGCTACTGCATGAATTCCCTGCTTTAAAATAATAAAATTAATCTTTAATTTCTTTGAAGATCACTCAATAAATAACATACTTTTGTTTATTAGTTGCAATATTTAATAGGAAAATGACATTTTTTTAAATAACATGTATAAAACAATAAAAAGGCGTTTTATTTTAATTATTAGTGATAATCAGACTAATTACATTTTAGTTACCTATGTTATAATATTTGCTTCTATTACAGTCCAAAGTAAATACCAATTGTCTACAACACAAATTGTGATCCAATGCCATGGGTTTGAATAATATATGTGCAATGAAGCAATTGTGTGATGTGCAATATCTAACCTCATAAGCTGTAAATGCATCAAGTGAAAAATGAAAGGTAGTTCTTAACTTCTTCTACAATAATGTAATTTATTCATAACATTAACCCTGGTCAACTTACCAACCTTCTTAATAATTAAATTGAATCCTTAACAAATGTATGTCTGAGTTCTAAATGTATATTATTTTGAAGATATTCTGATGGTTAAGATTTTCCTGCTTTGAATTATTTTCTTAAACACTTGATCCAATCCTCTTGTGTCATTTCCTGTGCACTTTTTTTGATTTGTTTATGTCACAGAATTATTACTGCAGTGGTGTTTGTTTTGTTGTTAATCATTTATGTGAATGAATTAGTGGATTGCTGTAGGTAATGTATTGTAATGAAAGATTAACATTTCCGTACCTGTTGTGTGAATCTTTCTTTCTATTGTTGTCATTGAAACATGAGGACTAGGTTAAGAGAAAGATTTTTTTATCATAGTTCAACCTGATTCATGATTTTTCACGTTTGTATGTATTTGTACAATATTTGAGAATTTCACATGGACTACAATCATTCAAGTGGCAGAGGTTGCTAGGGTATGTTTCATGACTTTCCACACACGAAAATCTCATTGTATTCGAGGATGTTTTGGATTGTAAATTTTTTTCTGGTCTCAAACTTGCCTCATAGTCTTAAACATTGACTTTTAATAAATTGGTGCCCAACGACTCTTAACGCCCGACCACAACGTCGATTTCGACCAGAATTTTCGTTACTAATTGAGGGTTCCGAACCCCTCAACTCGCTGATCCGATCATGGTAAACTGTACCACTAGGTTACTCCGATCTGCTTCCAACCCTGCTTTTATTTTCCGTTCATCCGCGAATTGCTGTCTTTATCCGTTTCTACTTGTATGAAATTCACGCTTATAGATGGAAAATCCGGGATGCGGGAGATAGCGCGCCGCCCTTGGAGGTAATTTGGACCATAGGAAGCAATGCACAAGAGAAAAGACGTTTCATGCATTTGAAGTTTATTGTGTTTGAAGAAACTTTATATAAAATGAGTTAAAATTTCACATGGATTCAAACTTATCGGAGATTTTTCAGTGTAAGTATTCAGAGTCGATTAATGCATCCGTTCCGCTTCTCATTCATCCATAACTTAATTGACGTTAAAATTAAGTGAACTATTTCAAGTTTATTTAAATATTTCGTATGTATAACTTCAAACTGATGCACAAGTTGTCCGGCTTACAAACTTAATGGTTACGATACGAGTGGTTCAGTCGGCTTGAAACAAGTTGAAAAACGACTCTTAGCTGAAATTCCGCTACATTTTTAGTTCAATGTTGGGGAATGTGTATATATATCGACTTGGAGGGAAAAAATAATTCATTGCTCTAAATTGCTGATGAACAATTAAAATAGTATAGACCACACAATTATAGATTAATAATAAAAAGTATCATAAACCTCATTATTGGACCACTCTTCGAACAGACTTTGTTCCATGATGCAATGTTTTTGTTGCAATAAAGCGAGTCGTGTCTCTTTAAGTGTTAATTGAAAAAATTGTCATTAAAAATCGTCGTATATATACGTCAAATCATCTTGTTTTGGTGTCGAGTCAATGAAATTGCAAACGATGATCTCGAATTCAAGAATTCCCACTCTCGATAATAAAGAATTCTTTTTTAACTGCTAATTATTGAAATTATTCTACCAAACGCGTGGTTATTTTTGAGATGTAAGGCTCATCTTTGCTGAAAACCTCGAGAGATTTATCATTTGGCTTTGCTGGTAATTTGTGACTAATTTACGATATTGAGTAGAGTTTAAATGCAGCTTCTGAGCGAGATCCCAGCATTCATCCGTGAGTATGCGAGTATATAGGTAGAATAAGTCTGGAATGCAGACTTGACGTCATGCGCTTCTCAGCAAGATTTCTACTTATACTTTTCCCTAGTCATGTATGAGTGTTAAGCAATGGTCATTGGTAGGAACATGTTGGAACCAAAGTCTTACGAACAACAGTAACTAATTGTGTAACTGTAACTCATAAACAACAGTAAACAATAGTGTGTTACGAACAACGGTGAATAACAGTGAAAATCATTGTATCGTTGGCCTAAAAGTTACGGATTTATTCTACGCACTTTAAAATTAGTGTCAATCAATTCTAATCAAGCTAGAAGTTTAAGGAACTGCGTCGCAATAGGATATGCCTTGCTGCGTATAACTTTCACTATCGTCTTAGCGTCAATGATGTTTGACATAACTTATCGGTATAAAGCGTCAATTTATGCTTAATGATAATGCCTTTATATGCGTCAACTTATTTCAACTTCAACTTTAAACTTAGTTTACGCTATTAATGAGTACGGTATTAAGTATTTTATTGAAGACCAGTTAAATTACACCTAAGTTACGGCTGTTTTCATTACAGCAAACTTATATATTACGCGTAGACGAGATTCTGTTGCATTAACAAGAGGTTAGGGCGATATTAATCAACAACAGCAACAACATCGATAACAACTTGCATGGACTAAACACGATAGCATCGATGCAAATGGGAAGCTTCATTTCAAGTTTGGTTGTAATTTACTTAAAGGGAAAGACGGGGGTCGTGAACCTTTTTAGTTTATGTGGACAATTGTGCAATTTTTGTTGGGCTTTTAGTGAAGAATCGCACCTGCAATACTAATGGAAAGCTTATTTTGACCTTCGAGATTTTGAATGTTAATATTAATTGATTCCACGTTTTAATTGAATTATTCATTCTTATTCGTTCAATTTTCTTTATTGTAGTCATGTATTCTAAACTGAATATTCCTGAAGTTCTATGCAAAAGATGTCACTGATAGCAGTAGCATGGACGCAGGTTGCGTGATGGACATAATCGTTTGAAGAACATTACTGGAGGAAGGTCTTGCTTAATGCATCATTTAACTCCTGGCGTCGTTGACTCACTCTTACAATAGAGAATATCAGGCACTGGCCGCCCGTAATTCGCCTATAATATTACCTTCGGTCAGAGGTGCTTGATTAAGTTTTTTTACAGCACAGGCTTTATAAGCCAATTGTTGCTTGGTAGCTCGGTCAGTGCGTAGTATATAAAACGCTCAGTTGGCGTTGTTATAAAGGTGTTAGAGAGAGGCAACGCATCACATGAAGTCACTGGTTTTTAATATTAAATGCGTTAGGATGTGAAGCCTTGTTTTAAATTCTCTTTTACATGAAAGTTAACCGCCTTTAAAAAACGCCTTAACTTAGTTAACCGCCCTTCCTTTGAACTCGTAAATCCTAGTAAGATTAAATCGTTTTTTGACCGGTAAAGCAGTAATGCTGTCGATTATTTACCTGCATCCAAATTCAATGCTTGGTTACGAACCTTTATGTATTTCCGAGGTTTATAGTTATGTTTTTTGCTTCATTATTTAATTGTTTGTGAAAACTTTGAATTTTTTAATTTGTGGGCAAAACCTCGCGTTTTATTAACAGATTTTACTCTATGATTAAATGTTATAAATAAACTTATGTTGCCTCGGGCGTAGAACGGCTGCGCAGTTCTCTCGCTCCGCTTTTTTATGCGCGAACGCAGAGAATTTCTTCAACGGCAACTTAGCGTCAAGTTATTTAGCTTCGGCAATTAGCTATTAAGCTTCGGTGGATGGATTATGATAGCGCGCGTGTGGAGGTGTGGATGCCGGTGGAAGGGAAGACCAGCTTGCCAGGTGGTGGAGGCTACTGCAGGATTTTGACAGCGACGCGTGTGGAGGTGTGGATGCCGGTGGAAGGGAAGACGAGCTTGCCAGGTGGTGGAGGCTACTGCAGGATTTTGACAGCGACGCGCGTGGAGGTGTGGATGCCGGTGGAAGGGAAGACGAGCTTGCCGTTCTCGCGGTGGCTGCTGTAAGGCACCTCGCGGATGGTGCGGAAGTTGTGCCGTGCGAAAATCTTGGCCGAGAAAATCCCTGCGGATAATTTTGATAAATTTTCTTGGTATTTGCACGGCTTTTATTAAAAAAAAACAGTGGAATAGCATGTCACTGTGGATTAGCTTGTCGGTAAAGTGGAAATCAAAATTAGAATTCAATCAATTTCATTTTATTCTCGTGAGCATGCTATGAAAATAGGTACAGATAAATTACTACGGAAAACATGATTTGAAAAATAAGTTTAACAACTTTCAAATTTTACCTGTTGTGAGGGCACCTAACCTGTTGGTAGGGCACCTCACCTGTTGTGAGGGCACCTCACCTGTTGAGGGCACCTCACCTGTTGTGAGGGCACCTCACCTGTTGAGGGCACCTCACCTGTTGTGAGGGCACCTCACCTGTTGTGTGAGGGCACCTCACCTGTAGTGAGGGCACCTCACCTGTAGTGAGGGCACCTCACCTGTAGTGAGGGCCACAAGACACGTCAAGTTGTGCTGGCGCGCCAGGGCAACGCTCTGCTGGACCAGCATGGATGCTATGCCTCGGCCGCTGTACTCCTTGCTCACGTTCAGCAGCTCAAACTGCATCAGCTGTGTACATTAGAATACATGAATTATTTATTACTATATTAGGAATATATAGCGTATTAATTACTATATTAACTGTAAATGGTACATCTATTGCGGCTGTATCGGAATATAAATTTCTTATTACACTCGTTGCCGCTCAGCAGCTCGAACGGCGTCATGCGTGCATTGGCTACTGCAAAATACAGTATGTATGGCTTATTTATTAAGATTACCCTTGTGTGGTATTTTTTCGGTTGTATCAGAATAAATTTTACATATTTATTATTATATTAACTCTTTTATAGTGGTACATCCGTTCCCTCCACAGAAACAACTTGAATTTAATTAAATTTACTTTTGCTTTATTGTTGCGCAACACTGCTGTGCGGCGACTGCAATGTCACTAATGCGACAGATAAAATGTTTTTTCTTTTCATTTTTTTATCATCATCTGTCTTCATCTTGCGACAATATATGCAAATATCAATTCTGAAAGAACTTTTTCGGTCGCGTAATTCATGTAATTTAACGCAATACGTACTCTGTTACCTGTTATTCCTCGAATCCCAGTAAGAATGTTAAGGCCGTGTTCTTGTATATGTTTTTATTTGAATATTTTTGTCCTGTCGATGCCGTAGATCTCGACCTTCACTAGGAATATTAAAGTCGTGTACTCGTATGTTCTACAGCAGAATACGTACCTTGTCGACGCCGTATTTCTCGAAGAAATCCACCTCCTGCGAGACATGTCGCAGGAATGAGATGATGCGGAACATCTTAGGGTCTTTTTGGGGGTCTATCCATGCCAGGAAATCATCCAGCCCCGGGGTCGCATCCTTCTCCTGTGGGGATCAATGATAAATCCTCAGGTTTTCATTGAGTCAGCCTTGTTATACACTGTTAGAAAAATGACCGTTAACGGTATTACCGGCGTTTCAGTGGCCGGTCGGCACGTGAAAAGAAACAACGTGTAACCGTTTTTATTCCAATTTAACACCAGAAATCCGTAAAGCATCTGATAAAAACGGCGAAACAGTTTATTTCACGGGGCGAACGGCCACTAGGACGCCGGTGGGACCGTTTTTTCACCGCTTTTTCTAACAGTGTATTTTTAATGGTGTTAAATTTTCAAATAATATTCCTCTTAATATTTATTTCATGGCAGTTGCTTGAACGTCTCGTGCGTGATGATCTTTTGGTATTCACATATCGATGTAAAGCTAGGTCAATGAATTCAATTGTTAACAAGCTATCAGTAATAGCCATCTGTTACTAACGAAAGGCTTGGAGTAGCCTTCAGTTGTTAACAAACTATCTGTAATAGCCGTCAGTTGTTAAGGAAATATTTGAAATATCATTCGGTTGTTTAGAAGGTAGTGCTAATAGCAATCAGTTCTTAACAAACTGAATGTAATATCTGTTATTGAAGCAGTTTAACTAATCACTTTGATGGAGTTGATGGCAACGCCGACGATCTTGTTGTCGTTCTCCTCGTCCACTGCAACCACCGAGACGTCGTGACGGATCTGAAGAATTTATTGGTTAATTCATGATCATTAAGATAATGTAATAATATGTAATAATATATTTATATATATATATATATATATTAGTGTAGTTAGGCAGAAGTTCTTCATTTATACAGGTTTGGTTGAAGACCAGAGCGTACTTTTTATTTACGATTTTCTTATTGTTCTTTTCGATAAGTCAGTTACTAAGTAATCTGTAGTAAAATATAATCTGTAACAAAATACTGACGATGTAATGTAACAAGTGGTACTATCTCAGTTACTAAGTAATCTGCAGTAAAATATAATCAGTAACAAAATACTTACGATGTAAGGCAGCAAGTTAGCGAGCCAGTGGTCGACCTCTCGTGGGCTGTCAAGGTGCAGGGCTTTACCCAGCGGCTCGTCTTTGAAGAAATGATTACACAGCAGGTCTACTGCCGCGTCCGACTGCTCCTCCGTCAGTATCTGCAAGAACAGTAGCTTAATTGAAGGCTTTTTTAAGCTAAATGGAAAGTTTTACTCTATGTTACTCACATCTGTTGATAACTGCACATTATATTTTCAGCTGATAATGCATCAAAGCAATGTGTTATATCTTCTGCAACCTTCCAGCAGGCATCTGACGTTGAAACAACGTCGATTTCAGGTTGAAATATTATCAACCCAAATTAAACGTTTAATCAACGTCGAAATGTGACCAACTCTCGAAGAGACGTAGAACAACGTTTAAGCTGGCTTATCAGTTCTCTTCACAGGTATATAATTCATAGTTAGTTTCAAGCGAAAACAATTTTTCGCCCCGAAAAGCTACCATCCAGAAGCTACTATAACTCCAAACTACTCCTGCAATTTTACGAGCTTCGGTCCTCGGATTTTAACGAGTCCGCTTACGACTTGTTAAAATGTCGTTCTCCATCGTCGTGCTATGATGCCCCGGCATATTATTATTTTTATTAGTATCATTATTATAAAATCATTATTATTATTATTGTCATTAATTTAATCACTATTATTATTATCATTATTATTGTTACTTTGCCTTGCAGCACCTTAAGTTCTTGTCGTTTATTATTTATTGCACATGATGCATAGAAGGCCTATTTTTTAGTGCAGAATACCAAGCCTGTATCATGGATGATGCCTGCCGTTTTTCGTACATGCTCTTCACTTTCTATTAACTTCGGCCCCCTTAGACTGAATTATGGATAACATGGTTCACCGATGATTAGCCCTAAGGGAACGGTGAATTGCACTAAGATGCAGCTGAATAACCCTAAGATACCACATATATACCCTAAGGAACTGGTTATTAACCCTAAGAGACTGTGATTAACCCTAAAAGACCGCTGAATTACCTTCGGGGAGTTATGATTAACCCTAAGAGACCGATGATTAACCGTAAAAGACCGATGATTAACCGTAAGAGACCGATGATTAACCCCAAGAGACCGAAAATTAACCATTACTTAAGTACCTTATAAACGATGCCGCCCTCCTGGATATGCAGCACTCCCGGGGGGAGTTTCTGTTCCTCAGGAAGCTCGGGGAGTTCGGGCTCCATCAGGGGGGTGTCGCCCCCGCTGGCGCCCTCCAGGCTGGGTTCAGGGGTCGCCGCCCCCTCGGCCTCAGGGCGTCTCCCTGGGATGCTGGGCATGGCTCCTGTCAGAGACAGCAAGCGTCAGCATGCTGGGCATGGCTCCTGTCAGAGACAGCAAGTGTCAGCATGCTGGACATGGCTACTGTCAGAGACAGCAAGTGTCAGCACTGTCTCTTATACACATCTAGATGTGTATAAGAGACAGGTTATCAGCTGATCAGACGGCCCGCTGTTATCAGCTGATCAGAAGCCCCGCTGTTATCAGCTGATCAGACCGGTCAGCTTCACCTGCTCCGGTCCCTTGGCAGCGTCTACGTTCTTAACTCTTTCCCTTTTAATTCTGAGTGCTCTATTATTCTGCCGAAAATACGTTTTTTTTTTTGTTTGATAAAATCTCGTTCGTGCGCTTTTTCTGATGAACAATGTTCATTTTGGATTCATTAGCAATTGCTGTAAAGTATCATGTTATATTTATCAGTTAATGTTGTTTCATCGATAAATGTAATTCAATATCATTGATAAATCATTGTCATCATAAATGTAATTCATTCATCATTGATAATCATTCATCATTGATAAATGTAATTCAAAGTTATAGATAAATTTGCTTGTCGCAATTTTGACTGGAAGCATCGGAAATGTTTTGCCGCGAAGCTATTTCGTACTAGGCAATCCTCGCGGTCCCGGGCACGCTTGGCATTGCAATGGAATTCTTCTCGTCATGCCAGGAACTTGCCAGCGAGCCATCGTAATTTCCTCAAACAAAGCCAAGACAAACCAAAGTTATTGCTGACCTGAAACTGATCGAATCCTAGGCTTGGACCACACTAGTTACGGCTTTTCAATGTGCGATAATAGCGCTAATAAATATTTACTCGGTAACTAATCCAATAAATCGCTGACGAACTTTCTAACTAGAGTATGCTAATCAAAACCACTTGTACTTTTAACAATCCTAACCATTTAAAAAGCCTTTCAAGGCACAAGCTTATTGAGTTCCCATGCTGATTTTTTATCGACTTAAGTTTTCGATTGTCGTCCATTTAAGTTCAATGGACCGTCAAGTTCTAAGTTCTCCATGTTTTACGAGTGTTCGGCGTTTCATTACGCTTGTATTTTATTGAAACTTGTGCATTGCTGCAACTAAGGGATGTAGGCTCGGAAATCAAACAATCTTTAATAAGTAGTTTTTATAACACAGATTTTGCAGCACAAATCGCTATATCTGCATCATAAAGACAACTCTATGCCTTGTGATGGAGAAAACATTATTAATATGTTTAATTTCTATCCGTTCATTAGATTTTGAGGTATCCTAGTTAGAAATTGAACAAAGATATTCATTCTTAATTAAATATCGTAGGAAACCTTCAACAAGGTTGCCCTGGGCACCATTTCGCCTCTTCTTTCTGTGTAGCTTCACGAACCGCGACCTGCCGGAAATCTCTTTTAGAAAGCGCAGTGTCTGCACGCAATATCTCTCCCACGGTAAATAAATAGACATTTACTCTGCAATGAAAATAAATAAGTCTTGATTTCTTGGCCTGCAGCACCAAAACGGATGGCCAACTTCTGCCAATGTTTGGCCAAAAAAATATTCTCTGCCAGATTCAGCCTTTTTTTCTTTACTTTTTCTTTTGCTGGATTGCCCGCAATTCTTCAGAAAGTTCCAACCTTTTTCTCAAATCACCATTATTTGGACCAAATCTTAGCGATAGGTGGATTTCTATTAGAGGAAATAAAGCTGGTATGCCACAGGTGGAGGTGCTTTGTTAATGTTTTTTGGTTAGGCTCAGTAAATTGTGTATTGCAGAAAGATTATTGTCTTTATAACAAGGACCGTGCTGAGATGGTCTCCTAAACAGAGAACATTTTGGTCTTGATGACATGGAATATTAAGGTATTATGGTTTTATGTTATGGTCTTTGGTGCAGAGAACGTTGATATTTGGGGGGAATATTAAGTTATTATGGTCTTATGTTATGGTCTTTGGTGCAGAGAACGTTGATATTTGGGGCGGAGAACGATATGGTCTTTGGAGTTTCTCGCTATCTGTGGTGCTGAGTGCTTTTGTTTTCTCCGAGGTTCAAATGCGCAGCTTCATTTATACGACTGTAGTAACTTGCTTTTCCGAAACTGATCTAAAATATCAAATGATCGTTCATGGCATGAATCATCTGCTTTGATGAATATTCATTGAATGATAAAATACAGTAGCTGAATATTGATGTTGACTGGAATAAAGTTGATGAACTTAATTTGGCAGCGAACCACAGTGGTAACGTTTGTAAAGTTTTTTGGCTACAAAGCTCCGATATCGTTTGGGAGGAAGCAAAGTAGGTAACGTGAGACTGTCTGCAGCGTTACTAGAATAGAGAGATAGGGTGGGACTAGATAACGTGTTAATGTCTGCTACGTTACTAGAATAGAGAGAGTACGGGACTAGGTAGCGTGTTAATGTCTGCAACGTTACTAGAATAGAGAGAGAGTACGGTACTAGGTAACGTGTTAATGTCTGCTACGTTACTTGAATAGAGAGTACGGGACTAGGTAACGTGTTAATGTCTGCAACGTTACTAGAATAGAGAGAGAGTACGGGACTAGGTAGCGTGTTAATGTCTGCAACGTTACTAGAATAGAGAGAGAGTACGGGACTAGGTAACGTGTTAATGTCTGCAACGTTACTAGAATAGAGAGAGTGCGGGACTAGGTAACGTGTTAATGTCTGCAACGTTACTAGAATAGAGAGAGTACGGGACTAGGTAACGTGTTAATGTCTGCAACGTTACTAGAATAGAGAGAGAGAGTACGGTACTAGGTAACGTGTTAATGTCTGCTACGTTACTTGAATAGAGAGAGAGTACGGGACTAGGTAGCGTGTTGATGTCTGCTACGTTACTAGAATAGAGAGAGAGTACGGGAGTGCGTGGGGTTGAGGGAGCTGGACGATGGGGAGGGAGTCCCGAGAACTTATTGATCCCCGTGCCGAGAGGAAGAGACGGGAGGGGGTTTGGGGGACGGTGGGGATTTCTTACTGGGGATACTTGGGGACACTCGCAAAAATAAGTAGGTCATGTTGTCTAAATAGTGACACTCTTTCCGTTCTTAGCACTGGTACGAACTTTCAACAGGGGGCAAACCGGGTCAGAGCGATTCACACACGGCTAAAAGCGCATCGCTATTTGGACAAAGTCTCGCGCATTTCTCTGAGTGGAAGATTGATACAAGTAGGAGTGGAGTCTAAGGTCTAGAGGAGTGGGATCAAAGGATTCTAGGAGAGAGGTTATGAAGCGCGCGTATTTGCGTCCTTAAATCCAGGCAGAATCTACTAACATTCTTGGCAAAACTCGAGCATCAAAAATTTTTTAAAGGTCTAATGCAATTTTGATGAATAATATTAAAGCGGTACTAGTATATGCCGGCAGCTGCTGATCATTCGTGGTTCTAGAATACCAAATGAAATTGGCTAATTAATTAAGTTGCAAAACTAAACCCAAAAATTACTACCAACGTTATCACATAAAAAGTTTTCTAAACATTTCTTAAATTCCGTTTATATTCTTAAAGTGCTCGCAATTTCAATTCGTGTAACTGTGAATAAACTGAATTCTTGTCGAACTTGAGGCCAGATATTCCGCGGTGTTGTTAATAAATCTTAACTAATGTCGTGCATACAATTTTTTCCGAGTAATTTATGGCTTTAATTCGGTGTTCAGCAATTACGTGCAAGTGCACGTGTAGCATCCACACTTGCTAGGTGCAAGTGTACGTGTATAGCAGCCACACTTGCTACGTGCAAGTGTACGTGTAAGTAAGACTCTCCTAAGGTGGCATACGCTCGGTGGCAGCTGCATGAAGTGATGCAATGCATCTCCGTACTCGACAATATCGACGTCTAGTGAGGCGTTGGCTTGAGATAATCAACTAAAGTTTGTTGCTTGTTTAAGTTTTTCAGCTGGAAAGCTGCTCGTAACGCTCTAACTTCTCTGTTGAGTCGTCTCTTCATCCCAGACTGGAGCCCATTGCTGCTATTGGCAATGATTGGTGCAAGCAAGACCTGCAGCATATCTAAAGATTTGTTTACACAATGATTATACATTATTATCCGTGTTTGTTTGTGTAAATGATAGAAATGTAAATATATTCTGTGTAGGAAACCAAAACCGCTTCCAGAAATTCTCTGGGTGATGTGCGCGTCTGTGTTTATATGACTGCTTGTGACTATATATATTTGTGTCGAAAAATTGAAAAATATTTACCAGAGTAAAAGAAAACTGCTTGTTGACATTTTTCTGAAAGTATCTTCTTGTATTCTAACCCGAGCAGAATGGATTACGGGGAAAACAAGCGGCGCTCTCACGAACCTAGTTTATGTTTGAGGCGGCCTTATGAGGCTTCAAGCTATCATCACTCTTTTATGTCTCCGCCAATCACCTAACTAGTGCCTTTTGAGGGCCTATCCCAGCCTATCTAGTTCCTACACTCAGGAATATTATGTGGTTATGGTGTCCAAATAATAACGCACTTAATGCACGTATCTCTGGTACACACATTTGTCGGGCCAAACTATGCCACGATGATCCAGACAATAGCAAAAAAAGCAGACCGCTATAAGGACAAAGACACGCTCATTTCTCTGCGTGTATCTGGAACCTATTTACTACCAATATAGCGCTAATGTAGTTAGTACATATCTAGCGCCTATCACACCTTGCATAAACTTACCGCCTTAATTTATACATCAAATATGAAGACGTGAATTAGTCCACTAGTAGTCGAGACTCGAAATATACGCTCATTTACTTAAATTTTTTACCACGGTTGTAGCAATACCTAACTAGCATCGGTAACTTATTGGTAATTACGCCCAATTACACCCTCTGCGTATTTAAGGTTGAAACTATTTCCTTGTATAATTATTTTTTAAGTTATCACCATTTAATATAACTTCCTTATATTTTAATTTCAGAGCTCAAGTTATTATAGTATGCAATTAACAAACGTTTAATTCTATCATCACAGATTTTAACTTATTGGGATGTTATCACGTAATAGATATAATTTAGTTATGATATTTGTTCATTTGTTTTTAGGAGGCACAGTAATTTTTAATGTAACTTTTTACCATTTGTCTACTATTACCGTACTGATACGTGTTAGGATAAGAATATGTCATTTCTGAAGAGCGGTAACGTGGTCGCCTTGCGTTTAGCATTCCAGTCCCGCATTCCTGACCATAACCACCATCGGGAATGCTGCTGATATTCCAGTCAGCCGTGCCTGGAATGCCGCGACTCCTGTGCACTCAAAGAAATGCTGGGTGGCTTTGTCCATACAGCGACTCGCTTCTTGCTCTGGTGTGAGTAATCCTAACACAGTTTAACCCGGCCGAAGAGACGGATCAGTGCTACGTGCAGAAAGTATATAGGACAATAGGATGTATGGACAATAGGACCAATTGATTTTTCTGCGTGTAAAGTGTTAATTATAGGACGAGGCAGTAAGCTCACCAAAAATTTGTAGTAGCTTACTGCCTCGTCTACATTTTGAGTAGTTATTTACTACTATAGGAGTGTTCATAAAATTGGTTTTATGAGTATACATGATATATACGTTCGAATTCAGGGGCATTTACACACATCTTGAGCAAATTCATCTCTATTTGCGCAAATTATATAAATGTTGAGCTACGGTACATGTTTATTTTTTAAATGTCTTAGTTATTTATTTTATTTTTTAGCCATGTAGTCGATAATTATTCAACTAAAGTACCTTTGTTAGCCATAAATGTTATTGCCTGTTCAACGAGACCATTGATGTTAAATTGTTTCGAACAGCATTTTGAGATTGGCGGCAATACGATGTATTCCCTCGGTTTATATCCTGCATTTGCATTTAGCATTTATTATCTTTTTTTATCATTCGTATTTTGTGCGACCATATGATAGTTTAACGACCTAGTCATTATAGTATCATGTTACATGGCGTTATAGTATCAAGATAATGCACGTGTCGTTATTTTCGTATTGTCAATTATTATTTTATGAATTATTATATTATTTCATAATTCGCTATTAATTCTTAGAATAATTATTCCTAAAATTCATTAGGTAATTAAAAAATGTATTCGCTCATCAGTTGCTACTAAGTGAAGGAAATAAGCCTTTCTTATAAACTCGTTAGTTCGAGCAAAGCTTAGATTAGAAGAGACGTAGAAAAGATTTAATTAGTGATTGTTTGAGAGGCAGCAGCTCGAATGAGAACTGAACCTTGAATTTCTAATGTCAAATGATTGTATTAATTGATTAATTTGCATAATCATTGCATTAATCGATGAATCATTTGGTTAAATATGATTCAGGCGACTTGATCAAACATTGTCGTTTGCATTTATACTGGCGATCATAAAGATTGTCTTGAGTGCTCTTTCTTTGAAACTATTGGCAAGCAAAAAAAAAACATAAAATAACGCTAATGATAACAAATAAAAATAGATGAAATACCGCTAATTATTATGATTAAAAATAGATGAAATATCGCTTATGGCAATGAATAGAAATAAATAAAGTATCGCTAATTATAAATTATTATGAATAAAAATAGATGAAATATGGCTAATGATAATGAATAAAAAAAGATGAATTATGGATAATGAATGAAAATAGATGAAATATCGCTAATTATAATAAATAAATGTAAGAAATTAATTGTTGAAGCGAATATCTACTCACCCGTGTATTTCTTGAAGCACGATGCCATGCTGTTGTAGAAACCACTGATATTGTTAGGGTTCATCTTGAGTATTCTTGATCGTCTCACTTAACTCACGAATCACTTATTGCTTCTGCACGTTAATTCACTGAGTTTTTTTGATCAGGTGAAAGCACTGCTGTCCGACGAGCCTATAAGTATTATTAAGTCAATATATTCGTGTTTCTATACGATAGGTCCACGCACAGTATACCTTGTTGTTAATGAGCACTATATATCTTCTTATTAATGCGCACTCTATATAGTTCGTTATATAGCACTATAAATCTTATTAATGGTTCATCATGGCAGGCTCTAATCCAAGCTAATGCCTACTTTTGGGACGCGAGATTCGTTGCTTCCGTTCAGTAGGAACACCTCAAGGAATTGATATTTTATAGATACTATTAATGCGATGATATGATTTGAATGGTGTAGATTGAGAGTTTCTTCGATGTTTTACAAGTGAGAGAAATAAAGCGGCTATTCTTCTTAACACATTCGAAGTTTTACCAGGACGCTATACTGGGAAGCGCTCTTCATGTCACTCGAAGGCTTACGTTGAGCATCGATTTCGTCGCGTCTATGAGCTACTGGTGTGACTCCACCATAATTTCAGACGCTATAAATAAAGGCTAATCATTACTATCTTGTCTTCGACCGCAGATCATAAGCCAACCTGGCTTCCGGAACACGAGTTTCAAGTCCAAGTTTTGAAGACTTGATGTCTGCAATCCTGATCGCAATGCAAACAAAAATGATCGTTTCCAAACCTAGCGGTGAAATCTAAAGATTGAACTCGGATTTTCAATTTAATTTGGTCCTTAAAACATAACCTCGTTTATCTATTGATTCTCGGCTAACAGGTCGCAAGAAAAAGGGAACTCTAGATTCTCACGGTATGGGCAAGTTTGAAATTTTTACTTGTGGGTCTATACGCACGCTTTCTAGGTCCAAATTGGTGGAAATTTCCTACTGGAAATTGGTATAACTATTGGGTGAAAGCCCAGCTGGTGTAACTACTGGTATGGTTACCAACCAATATTTGGGACTACAGAGTGCGCGGTAGTGGAGATGGTGTAACTACGTAGGGCCTAAGGAAGAAGTACCTGGAGAAAGTCTCTGAAATAAAAACAAGTTTATTAGTAGACATAATTCATAAGATCTTCTCCCCCGATGCTGCTATCGCAGTCGAGAACTTTTTGAAGAGCAGTTAATGTTAGTGTAGAATTGGTTTCCGTTCACCGAGAATATCAAATTATCACTAATATAATGGGTGGAAACGGTTCAGTACCTAATAATTGTAATGAATCATTGTCTGCATAAATGAATATTGCACATGTTTATTTGCTTTGTGAGCAAACAGATTATTTTCATATACGCTCAGGGCCTCAATTTTACACAGCAACTTTTTTTTGTTGGGCTAATATTGACGTATATTTTAACTGTAAAAGTAAGAAATTTAGACTCTGTGCGGCAATCACCGTGGGATCAGCCGTTTCATTTATAATTGTATAATCTGTCATAATTTTTAACCGATATTTTTAAATATCTATGCATTAACCTCTATTCGAGAATATTAATCGTCATCACGATTAATTACGTTATTTCCTATTTGATTTACTGATAAAAATACGTAACTAGTGTCATCGTTCAATATGCAAGCGGCTTCTTCGTTTTATTAACGTTATATATTTTGGTGAGAACATCCAAATGCAGTTGCCAAGTAAATATAAAGTTACTGTAAAATCATTAGCAATTCTGGCAACATTGGTAACATCGTTTAAGTGAAATGTGAGAATTGAACTCCGTGGACTAGATCCATATCTACTAAGCCGTACATTCTCTTGAAGAGGTATATAAAAACGAGTAAATTTGTCAATATTGCATATTATTTTTTGTATAGCTTTGTCATGAATGGATAATTGATTAATTTTTTATCGAAGAATTTTAATTTCTTAGTCTATGGAGCTCCCGTTATATTTACGGCAAATAACTATCGTCGAACCTGACTCGTCTTGCAAAGCCATTTCAGTGCCGGATTAAAGCTGAATCACTAATTCAGTGACAGCCAGTTAAAAATTGATAGATTGACCGTCAATCAGTCTGCCAATCTCGCTCCTTATCAATCATTGATTGACAATCGGTCTATCATGCAGCCAGTCAACAATTGATTAAATGTCGGCCAATCAGTCAATCATTGGATTAACAGTCAGTCAGTCAATCAATAAATAAGTCATTGACAGTATGTGCCCAATTTATCGATCACTATTTGATCAATGTTGTCGGTAAATCTTCTTTCAATGCCATATTAAACTATTGGCAAAGCGTCTCACTGGTGTGAGACGCTCATCGTTTTGCTTTATTTTGCATGGACTCTCGTGGCAGCGACCCCAGAATATCGTGCAGGGCTATTTTGACATGACCTGACTGGCCGCAAGCGCCGGCGTCACCACAGGTCATGTGAAAAATATACCCAGAATGTCATGCTTGGCTATTTTGACATGACCTGACTGGCAGCAAGCACCGGTGTCACCGCCCTGACAAATTTTAGAGGCGCGCTCGACCTTACATTAAGGCCGCCTAGGACTCGGGGAGCACGTAAATCGGCTTCTCTATGACCGCTTCTGCTCAGGGTTCGAAGGGCAGCTTGCTAGCTCGGTATGACTTGGCTCTTAATTTCTACCCTTGTCATACTAGCTCTTAGGCGACTATAAAGTCGGATAGCAGATTCTGATCAGAAACTGATTTCGATCGGGTGGCTTAGCAGACCCAGAATAACTTTGCGCTGAGCGTAGTGACTATTCGGCCGAAGCCTAGGCGATGCCTGAAATTCTGTTGAAAGTCACATAATCTTCCAGCAGAATTTTCGCCTGACCTAGTTCGCCTAGGGTGGCTTTGCAGTGCATATCCCAGCAAATCATGGTGCTGCATTATGTCAACTATGAGGTACGCCGGAGGTAATGCCTTGTCATGCCGTGGTAATGCCTTGGCATGCCGTGGTAATGCCTTGTCATTCCGTGGTAATGCCTTGGCATGCATGCCATGGTAATGCCTTGGCATGCCGTGGTAATGCCTTGGCATGCCGTGGTAATGCCTTGTCATTCCGTGGTAATGCCTTGGCATGCATGCCATGGTAATGCCTTGGCATGCCGTGATAATGCCTTGGCATGCCGTGATAATGCCTTGGCATGCCGTGATAATGCCTTGGCATGCCGTGATAATGCCTTGGCATGCCGTGNATCTTCTCTACAGTTATCGTTTCTGCAGTTATCCTCTCTGCAGTTATCGTCTCTGCAGTTTCCGTCTCTGCAGTTATCTTCTCTGCAGTTATCTTCTCTACAGTTATCGTTTCTGCAGTTATCCTCTCTGCAGTTATCGTCTCTGCAGTTATCGTCTCTGCAGTTTCCGTCTCTGCAGTTATCGTCTCTGCAGTTATTGTCTCTGCAGTTATCGTCTCTGCAGTTATCGTCTCTGCAGTTATCGTATCTGCAGTATCCGTCTCTGCAGTTTCCGTCTCTGCAGTTTCCGTCTCTGCAGTTTCCGTCTCTGCAGTTTCCGTCTCTGCAGTTTCCGTCTCTGCAGTTTCCGTCTCTGCAGTTTCTGTCTCTGCAGTTATCTTTTCCGCAGTTATATACTCTCTGCTGTCGTCGTCACTTGCGTGTCTGCATGTTTTGCATCAGTTCAGTTCACGTATCCTTATCTTGCGTGTAATTAAAGAGGAAGTATAAAACTTGCTTCACCTCATGCCGTGACATCTGCTTGTCTCCGCTATTAGTTATGCGCATTTATACCCCATAAATAGTTAAAAGTTGAAGCTAAACGTTATTGAATCATACATTCCATATATGTTAATAATATAATCGTGCTACTAATAATAATAATCATCATCATCGGGTAACTTATAAGTATCTCAACTATCATTACCTTATGTTTACATCATTACATTATATCTGCATGTCTCTTGCAGCACCGTTCTTTCAAGGGGTTAGAACCGCCAATTCTATCGATACATATTGTAAAACTTCTCCCTGCAACTAGTGCAACACAAAACTATTTCTCAAAGGCAAGTAATTAGCATGCAGAACGTACGCAATCTCGATTTAGTTTTAAATATTCGCGCAGCAGCACAAGTTATTTTAATTGAGCCCAGGTCAATCAATTGCTTGCAGTCTGAAGCAGGCAGGTTTCAAATTATTCACACACGCTGTAATACTCATCACAAATTCCATCATTTTATTGAAGACGCTTTAATGTCTGCGCGTACTGAATTAATAGCACGTAAGTTATCAAAGCAACGTAAAATATTACTCTTAGCTGCACGGTATTCATCATTCGTGTTTTGCACGATTTATTATTCATTCCTTTTCATCATTCGTGTCTTACGCGTTTCGTCATTCATGCGGGATTCAATATTCGTGTCTCACACGATTCGTCATTCACGTGGGATTCATCATTCATGTCTTGCACAATTCGTCATTCATGCGGGATTCATCATTCATGTCTTGCAAGATTCGTCATTCATGCCTTGCAGATATGAAAAAACGATATCATGAGTTCACGTAGCACGTGTTTTTGACATGCATTCAACTTGTTTGATGCCCACTTCTTTAAAATTCCCTTCAAACTTATTTCATTCAATTGATATGCATGAACTTGCTTCATTAATTAAATTCCATGCGGTTAATGTTGGCCGTCTGCTCATTAATTAAATTTTCAATATCTGCTACCATATTGGCGTCTCCATATTAGCGGATGAAAGTTAGCGTTTTTAAAAACTTTTCTGTCAAGATCGTCCAATACTTTTTTACTAAATATTGTAAATTTTTTTAGGCGCCTTATAGATGAAATTTCGTTAATCTTATGAGTATTATTCAGTCATCGTTTTCACTTTTCAGTGTCGCAAATATTTGTTCTATTCCGTTTGCGTGTATGAATCATCGTAATGAACTCGTGATAAACCAACGTACATTGTCTTTGAATCGCTCCTGAGCCGATAACCAAGCCCTTTATTTTAGACCCTAATTCGCTAATGAAATCTACGGTCTCCGTCAAATTTACCGACCGCCATATTCGTTCCGGGCACTGATAAACTGCTGCCGTGTTCTACACTGGGAATTTATTAACGCAGTCTGGACTGATAAATGTTTCTACTTACCTGGAGACTGATAAATTACTTGATGTGTTCTGCTCTGGCAACTGATGAATCATTTCGCCGTGTTCTGCATGCACTGCAACTAACGAATTGCTGCCGTGTTCTGCACTGGCTGCTTATGAATTGCTGCCGTGTTCTGCACTGGCAACTTATGAATTGTTGCCGTGTTCTGCACTGGCAACTTACGAATTGCTGCCGTGTTCTGCACTGGCAACTTACGAATTGCTGCCGTGTTCTGCACTAGCAACGAGAGTTTCCGTTTCAGGCAAAAAGGTTGAATTAAAAATAATATTGGCAATTCTTACCCATAAATTGAAGGCGTCGGTACTGTCATGCATGCTATGCAAGAAACTCATGCGCGTGCTCTTGATCCATTTTCCAGAGCGCTGCGTTAAATGTTGTTACACTTATACTTGCTAATTATTTCTAATTCTGATGCAAAATCAGTCTTTTTGTATCTCTTACCTGTACAATTCTTTTTGTTTAAATCATAATTCTAATTATATGTTAATATGATTAGATTCTAGTTTCAATATTATCATATTGATCATTTCATGTCACACCAACGTGTAGCACCACTAAACACTAACCCATCAGGTGAATGACGTTTAATTAACGTTGATTAAACCAAACGACGTTTATTTCAACGTTGATCCAACGTCATATGCCTAATAGGAAGTAAGGTCACATCGCCACGCAACTGCCGCACGGACTGCGGCGCAAAGGCGGCTGTGTTGGCTAAGCTTCACGGTCGCCACACGCCACAGTCAAGCTCCGTCTTTGTCTGTGGCAAGAACCTCACTATATCTCTTCCCTCCTTTCCCCTCTTCTCTCCTACTTTTCCCCTCCCCTCCTCCCCCCATTTTTCCGTTTCTCTCACCCTCTGTCATCAAGTCCTGACGTCTCATTTGCCGCAGTGTTAAAGCGCGGTTTTCTGTCGTCCGAGTCTCATTATTAAGACCAGGATGTAGCCGTGACGTCATCATTGTTACCGTCAGTTTTAACTGCCATGGACTGACGGTGAACTCAAATTAAAGAGCATTCGAGTGATGATAGATTGTGGTTTTGTAACATCTAGGGCTGCTACTCTGGCAAATAATGAGGCATTCTGGATACAAATTTGTAACCATTCGCTATAATCCATGCAAGTCGTAATCCAGTTGTTTATTGTGCCTTGTTCTGGGCCTCTGGCAACAGTCACCTTGAGTATGATTTCGTGTTAGTATAGGAATTCCTATACCTCAAGTAGGAAATTTCCTTAAAATGCAACTCTTCGAGTATGAATTCTTCGTGAAATGCGAATGGAAAATGAGGCACTTAAAGTATGAATGTTGGCCGAAGTGCGATAATAAAGTGCACAGGGCCCAACGCTTGCCCAGGTCTAGCCGGCGTCTGCGTGGACAAGGTGTGGCATTTGCAGGGCATATCGATAGCGCAATTCGAGGCTGGAATATGCACTAGTAAGGATTTGAAGGATTATACGCTAAGGATTTGAATGGATTGCACGCTATATCAAGTGTGTCATTTTCGAAAAATATTTTCCAGGCTTGACCTCCGTGGTCGCAAATTCTGCTTCTTTCACTTACGAACGGACAATGAAATTTTAATCATCCTGATAATTTTGGCGTGCTTTCGTACTACTTTTGATTAGAATCACAAATTCGGCTAAATTTTATTTTTTTTCTCTGTAAGCGATAGTCACCAAAGCTGAAAATTTATGTTCCTGAGATCGGAACTTGACATTACCTCCTATCTGAATAATAAACACTTATTGGTCTGTATATATTTCACTAGGAATAACATTTGAATAAATTTATCTAGATGATTGTGCACGAAAAACGCAAATTAGGGTGTAGTTTGTCTTATATTAGTAAGTCTTATTTTCGTATTTAATTCGTTTTAACACCAGTCCATTGATTTATAATTTTTTGATCAGAAACGTTAGGTTCAGTTCACAGTATTACATGTACATGCTGACACTGTAGCAAGTGCATGATAGCATTGTACATTAATACATGATAAGCACTGCATTTATCGTGCACGATTGAAAACTATCCACACGGCTTTCTCAGTGAGACTCGTCAATGGCTGTATTGCCGTTGTTATGAGGCTTGTATAGTATCAAGCTATTAGAATAACTTGCTTCAACACTCGGGTTCAACTCCACTTCCTGTCGCGTTTGATATTGATCGTTTCTCATCTGATACCGGAAATCACGTTTACTTGTCATCGATAATAGAATTTCATTACAAATTTAATGCTAATATATTGATCATTTATGTACCACTCATTTTCCTTTATTTTCGGGCATTTCAGTAGCTTGTATGTTCATTGTTCGTGTTATATTTTGAGTACTTATATTATTTTGAAAACCTTTCCTGTTAATCGACAATTTAGTTGGATTTTCTGAACTATGAAAACAGTAACTCTCCGACTTATTGATAAATTCTAACTTTTGCAATTCTCAAAGAGCTTGTAGATTTTGTTTTGTACTTTAACGCTTAATCAGGACTGATTAAGAGGTTTAACGTCAAGGATACTCCTTCACAGCTAATTTATCTAATTATTTTATAGTTCTCTCTCTAGCTTTATCTATGAATTGAAGAAATAGGTGACCCATTAGAGAAATAGGTGACCTAAATATAGCTTGTGCTTGATACAAGTAACTTGAGGTTGTAGGAATCTCAATGTAATCCGATGTTACCGGGCCGGCGTCCGCGACGAGACTAGAACACTTCAGCTCCTCGACCCTCTTATATACCTTGCGCTCCCTCGCTGCCCTCAGTGCAATGTCCACGGGGCCCGGCGCTTGCAAGGGGTCGCCTCTCTCATAAATATTGTTATTTTTGTTATATATATTTTTTATGTTATAATATATATTATTCATTGCATTGTATTATATTTGTATATATTTATTAATTCATTATTCGAACGTGTACATATAAACAAATTCTGTCGTCTAATGATATTTTTTTGCTAAATTTTTTTACTCGTTTCTTGTTCTATTTATTTCTGTCTATATTTTCTTATTGTGCTTCTACGATTATTTATTTCATTATATCGATAATTGTCTTGGATTCGTTATTATCATACTTCATTATCTGTTTCAAGACAGAATTGTGTTCGCCTTTAGTACAAAATGTACACTGTAATCACTACGGCTTCTCTTCCCGGTGTTGTAACGTATAAGGTCTGCCTGCTGCACATTTTTAATGATGCGAATTTTCGCTCGTGTTTCGAGTCAGTATCACGACTCAGCGGACTCAGTGAGGCTCGTGGTGAGTGAACTTGAACTTTATTTATTTATTCGGTGTTTAGTTATAGTTTACCAAACAATAGAATCAAAACCTGAATCGCGCATTATGTTGAATTTTTATTTTTTTTTTTTTTTTTTTTGTTGCTTCTTCAGTCTCTTTTTTTTCGGTACGCATCTCTGTCTCGATCGCGGGCTTCACTCAAAAAAATGTATGGTCCTTATTGTTCAAATAGTTCACATTTTGTGCACGTATCACTGATACGCTATTTTGCTGGCCCCAACAGGGTCAAGGTGGCCCAACACAAGGCTCAAAAGTGCATCGCTATTCGGACAAAATCTCATTTTTTATCTGAGTGTTCTGGCTGATGTGTCAAGACACACTATTAACGTTTCTTAATTTTGGCTGTGGACCATCTTTATATCACATGTTTATTCTCTGTTTGTTTTACACATGTTTATTATGTTATACATTCATGTCTATTTGCTTATTATCCATCACTTGCTTTGTATTATAGTACTCAGCTTCAGAGTTTATTCATCGTTTGCAATTTGACGGTTCAGTGCATGTGTTCTCAACGAGTCGCTTCAATGCGCTTATTAAACTTTCGTTTTAACAACTTGCATTCTCTTTGATTTGCGTTCCTGGACTAGCCAGAAACTCGTGCTGTGTTCGCTTCATTTTTCCTTGAGCAATGAACCTTTCAATAAACTTTCACGTTTGTTAGGATTGATGTAATGAATGTCAGTAAACCTTCACGTTTGTTAGGAATGATGTAATGAATGTCAGTAAACCTTCATGTTTGTTAGAAATGATTGTTCTTTTTGCTCGTCTTGGTGCGAGAAGTTGTGGCATGATCCATCTGCACTGAGTAGAGCTTGCAAAGCTGTTTTGAAGAATGACCAGAGATCGTCGTAGCAGAGAGGGATCATCGGGGCAGAGAGGGATCATCGGGCTGAGAGGGATCATCATGGCAGAGAGGGATCATTGGTGTAGAGAGGGATCATCGGGGCAGAGAGGGATCATTGGGGTAGAGAGGGATCATCGGGGCAGAGAGGGATCATCGGGCAGAGAGGGATCATCGGGACAGAGAGGGATCGTCGTAGCAGAGAGGGATCATCGGGCAGAGAGGGATCATCGGGCAGAGAGGGATCATCGGGGCAGAGAGGGATCATCGGGGCAGAGAGGGATCATCGGGGCAGAGAGTGAGGGATCATCGGGCAGAGAGGGATCATCGGGCAGAGAGGGATCATCGGGCAGAGAGGGATCATCGGGACAGAGAGGGATCGTCGTAGCAGAGAGGGATCCTCGTGGCAGAGAGAGGGATCATCGTGGCAGAGAGGGATTCTCGTGGCAGAGACAGGGATCATCGGGGCAGAGAGAGGGATCATCGTGGCAGAGAGAGACCATCGTGGCAGAGAGGTATTTTTCTCGTGACTGATATTCTTAGGTATTATTATGCGGCAAAAGGAAGATAGTTACCTCACTGGCATACAACCTTCTCCGAAGGGAATGCAAACTACCTCTTGCAACATATATCTCCCCTAAAATGGGAATTTACCAATTTTTCCCATTACATCTTTCCCTCCTATCTACGGGCAGTAGAATGTAGACTGTTCCCCCTCTCCCCCCAAAGAAAACTTAATTTAGCCTGTGCGGCAAACTCGTCCTTGACGGTTGACTGAAGCAATACCCCATTCCCTAGTCCCTTAATGTCAACGTGATCATCAGTAAAACTGCTACAAAACCCTTCCTCAAAAGGCAGCAGACTACCCCGTACACGTCCCATCCCCCAACTACCCGGACCCGTTCCATCCCTCAGCTGTACCCGTACCAGTTCCATCCCCCAACTGTGCCCGTACCCGTTCTACCCCCCAACTGTGCCCGTACCCGTTCTACCCCACAACTGTGCCCGTACCCGTTCTGCCCCCCAACTGTGCCTGTGCCCGTTTTACCCCCCAACTGTGCCCGTACCCGTTCTACCCAAAACTGTGCCCGTACCCGTTCCTTCCCCCAAAAGGAGCGGTAGCGTTGCTGAGCTCTAACTGCGGTGGAGGCCGAGGAGGGCAAGGTAGAGAGGGGAGCTTTTGGCTCTGAGCCAAGGAGTCCAGCTCTGTATAGGGGAGGAGGGCTGCAGTTGTGTCCTACAGCTGCTCCTTATTTCTATGCTGCAGTTGTGTCCTAGAGGACTCCTTATTTCAAGGCTGGATGCAGATGTATCCATCCTACAGCTGCTCCCAACTCGTCAATATCTCTTCGCCCTTACGAATAATGAGGGAAATTTGGTCTTATTAATTACCACCGAGGAACAAACGATAAATTCACCGAAATCTAATTTTTTAAATAAATATAATGACGTGCAATGCAGTAACATAGTACCTATATAATGACGTGCATGCAGTAACATTGTATATAATGACGTACACTGCAGTAACATTGTATATAATGACGTGCAATGCTGTAACATTGTATATAATGACGTGCAATGCAGTAACATTGTATATAATGACGTACACTGCAGTAACATTGTAAATAATGACGTGCAGAGCCGTAACATTGTATATAATGACTTCTAATGCAGTAACAGTGTATATAATGACGTGCAATGCAGTAACATTGTATATAATGACGTGCAAAGCCGTAACATTGTATATAATGACTTGTAATGCAGTAACATTGTATATAATGACGTACACTGCAGTAACATTGTATATAATGACGTACACTGCAGTAACATTGTATATAGTGACGTGCAATGCAGTAATCATAGTAAAACAGAACATCGTTCTCTGCATGTACGCTTACCACTAAACAGATGTACGTCTACATTACACGTGGCATCGAAACCTCGAGCTTCTAGAGTCAGAATTTGCATCGTCTATTTTACTGATGCATTTATTTGCGGCGAAAATAAATGTATTCGATGAATTGCAACACAACATTCACCATTACATTCTTGTGTACAGTTGTGTGCAATTATCAACTCTTTTCCCCTTATATACTCGAACTAATCAATCTAATATTCGATTATACTAATGTATAATCGTTGTATTATTATATGTATCTATGAAATTTTTTTCACTAAACCTCCAACAGAACCGGCCTGAATGTTATTGAAAGTTATTATTATTGTTAATGTTATTGTTATTATTCACTGTTATTATTGTTAACAACCTGAAGCTGTTATTCCATATTTAATGAATTCATTATACAACTTAAGTAATATTCATTTGCTGTTATGTAATTGGCATAAATTTTATTTATTTCTTCAGGGTTCCGGCTATCTCCGTCGAGCGAACACTGACGTCCTGCGAGAAATCTTCCACGAGGTCAGTTGCTATACGCGCGTATAGAAAATTTTGTAATAATTTAAAGGCGAGAAAATGTCGATTTAATTTAATCATATCTCCATTGATGAAGATATGATGAATTTATTTGTCTATTTTGGTGCACTTGAATATTTTATATGTTAAAAACTACATTTCGCTCAAATTTATGCACGTGTTGTAATTATTTTATCTAGGACTCTAATCGCTATATGATACTCGTGTATTACTATAAAATTCTTTATAATTTAAGTTACTTCTGTGCGTATCATCTAATTCTTCATGTTTTATTTCACTTGGGTAACTGTTGCATGCATAAATACCATCATCTTTGCCGGATTACCTTACTTATTGCGGAACAAAATTGTTATTTTTGCCTTATTGTTAATAGTGTGATGATCCAATTAGGTTGCAGTAACATGGCATATAATTGATTTGCAAAGATTTATGTAATTCCATCCTATGTAATAGTTATTATTAATTTTAAGAGTCCTTCGGTGAAATTATATCAGCTATATTCCCTATCATATTCCCTATCAATTTTAATCCATTTTCTACATTGTACGTGAAAAATATCTGTCGAGTCGAGAACGATCATCTATTGCTTGGCCAGACTTCTTGCTGAAATTCATCATTTTGATGAGTTTCATTAAGAAACTCATTAGGAATTATTAGACCACATAGTGAGCCCCATTCTTATTAAGAAGAATATTAATCTCCTAAGAGATAATTGCTTGTCAGTCCCTAGCCAAATCTCGTCTATCTTTATAGACGAGATTGGGTTCACACCACATACTGCCGGGCACGTGCCAGGCATATGCCAGTGACGGTCCAGTACAATATTCTTCAATGCATTTATATGCAAGCATTCACACCATGGGCATGTCAAGTGTCTTGCACGACGGTGTGAATGTTCGATGGAAATGCATTTGCAGTGGGAGCGAAAAGTATCTGACAGAAAGGAAAAAATTCATTTCAGTAAAGCTAATCCAATAAAATAACATAAACAAACACTACTTTAATGTTAATTTTCATGGGAAATACAAATATGTCAAAACAACAATGTCCTTAAATGTCTACTTGATAATTGCAATTTTGTAGAAGTTACGGTTAAAAATAACACCATGACAGGCATCTGCCTGGCACGTGCCCGGCAGTGCAGTATGGTGTGAACCCCTTAACAGCATCGCAATGGGCATTTTCCCTTATGCTACGACAAGTCTTGCACTTGTTATAAGAATCGAGTAATATGACCCGAGCATTCACGCATAATTTAGTCGCTTAACTATAATCGTCTACTTTCAAAAATTTTAACGGTTCAGTGCCAACGTTTTTGCTTGTGCTATTATAACCTTAATATGTCTATTTGCATGAATAATCAAATCATTTACATACAATCTGTTAATCACCATGGCAGGAACTTCAACCAAACTCTAGGTCCGTCACGTTCGTAACTCACTTTAATTTTTCCAGGCATATATTTCTCTCAGCCTAATGAGGATGTCATTAATTAAACTATTTTCTCGGGCTGACAAGCAGAAGTTATGCGTTGTTGTGCGCCAGGTGTTGTTGTCTCAGTTTTGCTGTATTTCTGTAACGACCAGACAGAGATAACATTTTTATTCTTACCGTGACGTTTTTAATATTGGACAATAAGAAGAAAATAATTCAAACGTGCGCTATGTACGCGGAGACTGCCATCCTTCAGCTGTTTTGTAGCGGTTTGTCGAGTTCCTTTATTTTATGGTGCTATATAAAAGATACAAGGGTATACATAATATATACAAGGGTATATATACAATATACCCTTGTATATACAAGGGTATACATACGTAACGGGGTATGCTTAGGAATGAAAATCTTACTTTTCAACTAGTGAGCTTTAAGTGTCGCTAAAATAAATATATTTTTAATCTGTGATGATTCAAGTAGCTTGTCGCTGAACACATTTAATTAGTTGAATATTTTAATTTATTACAATTAGTTTTGTCACAGTTATACTTATAAATCTCCCTCAACCGCGCTGGAATGAAATGCTGGTCAAGTAATCTTTACTTGATTCTTTTCTCTTGAGTTACCGTATATGCTTGTAATACGCCTGGTTTATAACCGTCACCGTTCCCTTCTCACCACCGTTCCCCTCTCACCACCGTTCCCCTCTCACCTCCGTTCCCCTCTCACCACCGTTCCCCTCTCACCACCGTTCCCCTCTCACCACCGTTCCCCTCTCACCATTGTATATAATGACGTGCAATGCAGTAACATTGTATATAATGACGTACACTGCAGTAACATTGTAAATAATGACGTGCAGAGCCGTAACATTGTATATAATGACTTCTAATGCAGTAACAGTGTATATAATGACGTGCAATGCAGTAACATTGTATATAATGACGTGCAATGCATCAACATTGTATATCTGTCTCTTATACACATCTAGATGTGTATAAGAGACAGACCGTTCCCCTCTCACCACCGTTCCCCTCTCACCACCGTTCCCCTCGCATCACCGTTCCCCTCTCACCACCGTTCCCCCCTCTCACCACCGTTCCCCCCTCTCACCACCGTTCCCCCCTCACCACCGCCCCCCTCTCACCACCGTTCCCCTCTCACCACCGTTCCCCTCTCACCACCGTTCCCCTCTCACCACCGTTCCCCTCTCACCCCTCAAATAATAAGCGTCTCGTAATCTCGCTAAGCTTCACCTGCCAATAATGCTTCCACAAATTGATCGCTTCTCCAAAATTGACGTTTGGAGCTCCTGCAACCATGGAGACGAACGCAATATGGCGTGCGTGCCACGCTTGTTTATCATGGATTTTGCAGTATTTTTTCGAATTTCCTGACGTTTGTAGTTCAATTGTAAATATGTATTATTGCATTTTATTTATCGGTTCTGAATATCTCGAAGAAAAAATGAAATTTAATTTTTTTTACAAGTTTAAGACAATTTTAGAATTCAAGATCAATTTACAACTCTATTTTTAACTCGTATGATTAACTTATTTTCATTACAACGAACAGATTTTCATATCTGGCAGTCTACCTCCCTCACGGCTAGATCTCTTTCTTTGCTGTCTATTACTAAAGCTTCAGAACTCGGCCCATCGTAATAGCCTCAAACTTCAGCGACACGAAGTTTAAATCAAAACTTTTGTAGTTGAATATTACGGAGTTTCGTAACAATTTAGCTTGTCGTTGACATTTCGTGTCGGTTTTATCCCGATTATATGATCTACTAGGAGATTAGCCCGGCGTTGCTTGAAATCAATTATCCAACAATTTTCAAATCCCGTTATCAGAAGTCCCGTAAATATTGCTAGAGCTGATATATGCTAATTAAATGAATACCCGTTCAAGTCCGTATTTTGCAAAGAACCGGAGATCCCCAGTTGACTTTCGTTTAAACATATGAAAAGAAATATTGTATTGTACTATTGACTCTAATTTTAAAATCAAATTTCAATTTTTGATCCATGCCTGGATACCCGCCCCAACAGCCCTATGTTGCGGCGCCTTACTTCAAACAGCAAACAAACATTCTCTGTATAATATTTAGACGATTTTCGATGCCGTTGGAGAGTTGACCGATGCTCCAGCTCTGACGCCTCCATTGCTATATTCTTTCGTTATAAATATTGGTCAGCATTTTAATGAGCTGAATTTACTGCGTTTTGTCAGCTGGGTTGATGCAAGTTACTCACTATCGTTCTCTCCGATTAGTGCTCATAATTAATGGTGTGAAATCCCTGACCTGTTTTCTCGTCGTCTATTGCTCTTCGATGGCTTTCATGCACGTAGATAGATATGCTTCTATGACCTAATACTTTAATTATGTCAACTTCCATTACCATGAAATTGAAGTTCACGCACGCTATGCGTCGTCTGCACGCACGACGGCGTCTGCAATCAGAGAATAATAATTTTTGAACAGTTTTCCATAAAATTTAAATTAAGATAAATTGAAAAATTTAGTTTTTCTTCAAATTATTTATACGATTCTTTCATAACATCAGTACGCGTCTGCCAAGAGCTATGGTGAGAAGTTAATGACTGCGCACATCTTTGTCTGCGACCAAAGAATAATACTTTTAAAACAATGTTCTCATGTACCTTTTTCATATTATTCCAGTAACTTTCTCATACCATCAGTACGCTTATAGATCTAAAAACTTATTCCTATAACACTTTCATGCCATCAGTACGCTTATAGATCTTCTAAAAACGTATTTCTATAGCACTCTCATACCATGCAATTACATCACCCGGCAGTACGCGTCTGCGGAACGCTATGGCGAGAAGTTCATGACGGCGCACGACTTCGTCTGCAAGTTCCTCGGTCTGTACACGGAGCCAAATGCCAGCCTGGAGAGCATCAAGCTGCTGGGCGGTATCCTGGATACCAGCAAGGATGGCCTCATCTCGTTTGCTGAGTTCAGCGCCTTTGAAGGACTGCTGTGTGTGCCCGACGCGCTCTACCGCACCGCCTTCCAGCTCTTCGACACAACCGGCACTGGCTTCGTGACATATGGTGGGTAATTTGGGCACTAAATCTTAGTCATACTGGCATTAAGAGTTGGTCATGCGGACACTAAAGGTGTGTCAAACTGGCACTGAAGGTGGGTCATAGTGGCGCTGATCTTAGCTGATCTCGTACGCGGAGTTAAGCGCCTTCGAGGGACTTCTGTGTGTGCCTACCGCAACGCCTTCGAAAACACCGGCATAGGCTTTGTGACATATAGTGGGTCAATCTGGCTTTAAAAGTGGGTCATGTTGTCAATTACGTTGAGTCATCCTGTCACTTTCGGTGAGACATCATGTCATCTACGGTGGGTTCTTCTGTCACATATGCGGTGCATGGTTCTTCTCTCCGTTTCGTCACTTCCTTGCGTACGACTATATTACTCACGTACGGGGAGTAATATGAAGCTTGTTGGTGTAGTTTATTTCATCAGTAAGCTCGTTTCACTTCTTCGCTATCGCCATCACCGTTTTCGTCCTCAATGGCTGGCATTCCCTAGCTCATCTTTATAATTATAATTTTTTAGTTCGAACGTATTAATATTTTCTGTTAACTGCAGTAAAGCATATGACTGTACGGAAAGCTTGATTTGCTTCACAGTGCGAATGAGGTTTGTGTTTGCACTCTTTACTTGAATACAACAAATAATTCAGCTCCCTGATCTTCTTGATGATTTTCCCTGCATATTAGTGATGTATGTTTCATGTTATACATTCAATTTCAGACGAGTTCTGTGCGGTGATCAAGCACACGGTGCTGCACAAGAAAATCCCCTTCAACTTCCAGAGCGACTTCGTGAAAATGTACTTCGGTAAAGACTTCAAGCGGTCCGTCACTTACCACGAGTTCTCTCAGTTTCTTCACGTGAGTCGCTCAATACACCATGCATTATAATATATCAAATTCATATATGTAATGGTAAAAAATGTCCTTGCCATTAAATACGGTGTCAAAAATTCGTGTAAAATATGTTTCGTCAAAAATTCGTGTTTTGTAAAGAAAGAACTCCTAAGAAGTTTCATTTCCTGTATGAAATTTGTTCTGTTCAATTTTATTGGTTTTATCTTGGGTTCATATCTCAGTTATCTGAGTTTATCTTGGGTTCATATAAATTATTATGTTATTTGGAACATATCTTCTAATTACTTTAACATTGGTTTATTAATTTTATACTAAAAATTTTGTAATTTGGAGCAAATCTTGCAATTACTGTAACATCGTGTCACCTCTTTAATTCCTTTGGGTAACTTTTAAGGAAATCATCTTTATCAACACAGGTGCATCACCACCAGCTCCCCATTTTCGAAGCCTTTTCACAATTCCTCCTCATGCGATTGGTCACTTACAAAATTTCAATTCCCTATTACAGTAACCCCTTTAAAATATGAGGTTATTCTTATGTCAACTTTACTTTCTTTCTCGACTTGAAAAAAATGCCCGCACAATTCATTAAGTTATTCACTGTAAAGTTATTCACTGTAGACTTGGTGATTTGAATAATGTACTCAGGCGGTTTGCGTGCAAATACAACATCTTCATACTTATTACTTAAAGGTAGATTCCTTGCATGTATAGTACTTCTACTTGCTTATATCGTTATCACTCATGAGTATTGATGCTGCTTGGTATTTTCTAATCCTACCGTGATATCTAGCGTAATTTTTAGATCGGGGTAGCCGATTAGTTAGGAATCGGTTACATGCCAAAATAGCTTCATCAAAGCTGACACCACCATATTATATTATATTATTAGTATATTATATCATATTTTATCATTTGTTAAAAAAATTATTATAGTATTATAATATGTGTGTGTACGCGACAGGACTTCCACGAAGAGCACGCGATCCAAGCGTTCTCAGCGTACAACAAGGACGGCTCAGGCTTCATCACGGCGCTCGACTTCTCGGACATTATGTTGAGCACCAAGTCTCATCTGCTCACCAGCAGCGTTCAGGACAACCTTGTTGCCGTCAGTCATCTTATGTATTGTACTACTTCTATTGTACACATATATTGTACCATCTCTATTTTACCCATCTATTGTACCATCTCTATTGTTTTAGGGTACATTACGTTCAGGACAACCTTGTTGCCGTCTGTGCTGTTGTTTCGCCCCTTGTGTTCATTAGCCGTTATCAATGCTATTCGCACCTGAAGGTTTAGTACCTAACAAGAGTTACTGCGTAGAATGACGGGGGCGTGCCGTTGCCAAGCAAATTCTAATTGCAATATCGCCGTTATAAATTCTCATCAAAAGTATTAAATTTAAGTAGAAGCATCAGTTATCTAACATGTAGTTGGCGCGCTCAGGTATCGTCAGGGCAGAAGGTGAGCTACCCGTTCTTCATGGCGTTCAACTCGCTGCTCACCAACATGGAGCTCGTCAAGAGGATCTATCTCAACGCCACGCAGGGCTCACGCACCCAGGAGGTCACAAAAGGTGCGTGGATTTAGGGTTACAGGGTCAAATAAGGCCTTATCCACGCAGGGTTCACGCACTCAAACGTGGCAAAAGGTGCGTGGATGTAGGGTTTATAACTTATAATGTACAATGTAGTCGAACGCGACGCAGTAGTCACGCTTTCAAGGGCTAAAGAAGGCTCGTAGGGTTTAGGGTTAAAAGATTCAGATGAGCCTTATCCACGCATGGCTCACGCATGAATGTAGGAGGTTATCAAGGGTGCGTGGGGTTAAGAGTTGAAAGGTTCTGCGGGTTAAGTGGTTAAGAGGTTCAATAAAGTGCAACGGCCGCGCTAAGCTCCCACTCCCAAAGGGGCCACCAAGTTTAGTAGGGTTAAGGGTTAATATGTTCTATGGGTTAAGGTTTAAAAGCCTCAATGAGATCCAACGCCGCGATATCCCGCTCTCAATAGCTCGCTAAAGGTTTTTACCTGCAGTTCTGCCATATTGTTTCAGCGAGCAATCCTTCAGATTTTGCGTCTTCACTCAGTATGATTACTGTACGATTTATGGGCTATGAATTCCTCATATTTTCAAGTACGGTATGTATGAAATATACTTTCTTGTATGAAATTTTCTTAATACTTTAAATTATGTATTCCCAAACCAATATTTGGATAGGTTTGTGTTAATTTGGTATCATTTTCCTCGAAATTTTCCTAATTCGTGATCATTTAATTTAATTATTATTTTGTTTGATGTGCTAAGCCCGGGTGTATACCGCATTTTAGCAACTCAACTACAGAATGCGTCTTTGTTATCATGAAATTTATGAATTAATAATTAATTGGAAATTTGATTATGTCGTTGCAACGCTTATTTGGTTCACTGCCACTTTTTTGCAGTATTAATTAATTATTAAATAAAATATGTATCTATTCTGGATCATTATTTATGTCTTATGTCCCCTCATTAAGGACGTATATGAGAAATGATTGCAGTAGATCTATATTTTTGCTACATATTCTACACATATCAGACTGGTAAGATAGACGATTATAGATGTATACAACATAAATCCCAGTTGTTTATATTTTAAATCTTGAATTAGGTAATATATATATTTGCATATTTAACAGATGTATGCATCATAAATCTTAGTTTGTGATTTACGTTATCCCCTCGACTCTTATATTATACAATATTATCGATGTGATTTATATTACCTACAGATTTATTTTTGTGATTTGTAAATATTTTTGTGCTTTGTTTTGCATGTTCCAACAGAGGAGTTCCTACACTCGTCGCAGATGATGTCCCAGATCACCCCCATGGAGGTCGAGATCCTGTACCACCTCACTGAACTCATCAGCCAGAGCGGCGGGTCAGTCTTCATAGTTGATATCTGTATTCTCAACAGGCAAACTATGTTGAAACAACGTTGATTCAACAAAATAGCGTTTATTTCAATGTTGATTCGACGTCGTTTGCCTGGTGGGAGCTAGCTAGCTGCTACCGTTAGCCACTCTGTACCCTTACTTCCCTAATATGTGTATTATTTTGTATACAAATATACTTGTTGCCGGTTACATACGTCTGAGTGTTGGGCAAAGCGCTAATAATGCACGCAGTAAACGCGCGTTCTTACCGAATATTGAATTTCTCCATCAGTAAAGAATCGGTGGGAACTCTAAGAGTCTATCTTCCAAGAGAGAATGCGTGACATTTTACTAGAAAAAAAGGAACGCAAACGAGAATATTTACAATATTTGGTTGTATTCTACGATTCTAGAAGAAAATGCACCGTCCATTCCCTAAAATTTGCCAAAGAATTTAATGGAGGTGCATGTGAATGATTTTTCATAAAAAAAATAAAGAACAGTTTTTGATTTAAAATAAAAAACTGGGAGGCGCATGTTAGTGATTTTTAGAACCCATGTCACTAGATGGTCACTTAATTTCCTGAGATAGTAACATCCTGCCTGGCTGCATTTATACCGTGGCCACCCACACACACGTGTCACCAACACCCACCGTAATTGTATCACATGCACATCACACACGTCACTAACACCCGCCATAACTGCATCACACACATGCCACTAACACCCATCATAACTACGCCGCAACCGTATTACACACGTGTCACTAACACCCCCCATTACCTCGCCCCGCAGGCGCATCATCTACAGTGACCTGGAAGCCATTACCCCCGAGCAGTACATGAAGGTAATCACCCGCAAGCTGACGGACATCAAGGCCGTAGAGTCGCCCGAGCAGCGCTCCACCTTCACTGCCGTCCTGGAGAGCAGCTACAGGTTCACGCTCGGCGCTATTGCTGGAGGTCGGTTCCTTGCTTTACTTTGTTATTGTTTAATTATTCTGTTGTATATTCACTGTATCATGTAGTAATATTAGATATTATATTCACTACAATTTCCCTCGGCGCTATTGCTGGAGGTGGGTTCCTTTCATAACTTTCTTGCTTGCTAAATGCTAATTATTCTGTAATATGCCTATTCGCTGTATCATATGTTATTACATATTATATCCACTAAAATTCCTCTCGATATATCGACGAAGATATATCGATATATCGCGCTATTACTGGAGGTGAATTCCTTACTTTAATTTCTTGCTTGCTAATTATTCTGTTATATATTCACTGTATCATGAATTAATATTAGATTATATATTCACCAAAATTCCGTTTGTTACTGTATTGGGACGAAGTCTCACTAATTTATATGAGTGCGGGGTGCCTGCTCATCAGCATTTCTGTTTGGCAGGGCGTATAAGACTTTTCTTGAGCTCCTATTATTGTAATATTTATTATCATTAATGTAATGTTTGAATGTACAGGGTGCGGCGTGGGAACTTACTCTTTTAAAAAAATCACAAAGTAAAAAGTATTAAAGATAGCGTTTTAATTCTTTCTTTTTTACAAAGAGCTACATTTAAAGTTTCGTTGGGTTTACTTACAAGTTTAATTCTTGAATATTACATCTTGTAGGTGACCTCCATGCTGTTCAATACATTTTGTCAGTATAGCCCGCGCACCATATTGCGCATGGCGCCACCTTCCTAGGACTAATGGCCGCCACGTGGCGCGCAATTCAAATAAGTAAGTTCCCGCGCCGCACCCTGTATTATTTTTTTGGTCACAGCTGTTGGTGCAACGGCCGTGTACCCGATCGACCTGGTGAAGACGAGGCTGCAGAACCAGAGGGCGGGGTCCTACATCGGGGAGCTCATGTATAGAAACTCCTTCGATTGCTTCAAGAAAGTGAGGGCTCTGTAATTGCTTTCATTTGTTGCAGTTATCTACGGTTAAACCTCTAAAATATAATGAATTAATTAATTCGTAAATTAAAAAAGTAAAAGAATATGTATAATTTATTCTATACGGTTTACTGATCTGATTCTTTTGATTGTAGTGGCCGCCATTACCGCGGTATAACTCGTATATTATATTCTCATAAGTTATATCTCATATTGTCATGTGTCATATCTCATATTGTCATATCTCATACGGTATCTAATATATCACGGCACTGCAGGTAGTTCGTCACGAGGGCGCCATAGGCCTATACCGCACATCTCATATTATCATATGTCATATCCCATATTATCATATGTCGTTATGTCGTCATCTCATATGTGACCTGAACTTGCAGGTAGTTCGCCACGAGGGCGCCATAGGCCTGTACCGCGGCCTAGTGCCCCAGCTGGTGGGGGTGGCCCCAGAGAAGGCCATCAAGCTCACCATGAACGACCTCATGCGCGACCTGCTCAGGGACAAGAAGGGCAACCTCACCCTGCCTGCCGAGATGATAGCTGGCGGAGTTGTTAGTTTCTTTATTATTATTATTATTATTATTATTCATCTATTATTTTTATTATTATTATTATTATTCACATTTAATCTATTATTATTTTATTATTCATTTATCATTATTATTACCAATATTATTGTCAGTAATTATTTTAATTTAATTTATTGTCTTGGGCTCATGTTTTGGTTGCATGGCTGACGTCTCGTGTATTTTCTATGTGGCTGGCGTGGTCAATAATATAATATATTATTGGCCATATATATATGAATATACTGGTGTGGTGTGGTGTAGTTCTTCTAACCTATACGCAAATGATATTTTCTCGATAAAATCATGGCAAACACGAGCTTGGCATTGTATATCTTTATAAAATGTTGTAATAGCCAAACAGGTACACAAATTTGACGTCGTGTTTATGACAGTTATTTTTTTTAATTTTTAATTTCCTAATTTAATTCTTAAAGCTAATTTTTCGTGTTCACGGCAGGAAATTTTATTGTATTTTTAATTTTTAAATTTGATTCTTAGAATTAATTTTTCGTGTTTACAGCGGTTAATTTTTATTTTTTTTCATTTTTAAGGTTAATTTTTCATGTTTACAGCGGTTAATTTTTTTTTAATTTTTACATTTAATTTCTAAACTTAATTTTTCGTGTTCACGGCGGTTAATTTGGTGTGCAGGCCGGCGGATCTCAGGTGATCTTCACCAACCCCCTGGAGATCGTGAAGATCCGCCTCCAGGTGGCGGGCGAGCTGGCGCTGGGGCAGAAGATCGGCGCGGTCTCCGTCGTGAAGGAACTCGGCTTCTTGGGTCTATACAAGGTGCTTAACTGGGGTCTATACAAGGTGGTTAACTGAGGTCTATACAAGGTGGTTAACTGGGGTCTATACAAGGTGGTTAACTTGGGTCTATACAAGGTGGTTAACTGGGGTCTATACAGGGTGGTTAACTTGGGTCTATACAAGGTGGTTAACTGGGGTCTATACAGGGTGGTTAACTTGGGTCTATACAAGGTGGTTAACTGGCTTGGGTCTATACAAGGTGGTTAACTGGGGTCTATACAGGGTGGTTAACTTGGGTCTATACAAGGTGGTTAACTTGGCTGCTTGGGTCTATACAAGGTGGTTAACTGGGGTCTATACATAGGTGGTTAACTGGGCTTCTTGGGTCTATACCAGGTGGTTAACTGGGCTTCTTGGGTCTATACAAGGTGGTTAACTGGGCTTCTTGGGTCTATACAAGGTGGTTAACTGGGGTCTACAAGGTGGTTAACTTGGGTCTATACAAGGTGGTTAACGTGGCTGTTTGGGTCTATGCAAGGTGGTTAACTTGGGTCTATACAAGGTGTGTAAATTGGCTGCTTGGGTCTATACAAGGTTCACAGAGCATTGCAATTTTAAATGCCTATCTTCCAAATTATAGAATTTAGGGGCTAACTGTATATGGGGAATGTATAACTTGCTGGGACACTTCACGAGAGGGAGGCATATAATCTTATGGCCTTAAAATGTTGTATGATTGAGCATTTGCACACATTATGGAGTAACGTTTACAACACTTTTTCATACGTCGTCGGTTATAGTGTGAAATAGATTGACAGTCAAAATGTGTTTGCATGACTGATATTCTTGCCTATAGCTACAATTACTTATATTTATCATGTAATGAGAATATTATGCGGTGGAATATGAATTTAAATATGGTTATTATTTGATCTTATGATATAATTATCTTCATATTATTTCGGCCTTACAAACAAAGATTTTGTAATGTTTGGCCAAGTACATTATTTACCTATATATTATTTAACATTATGGAATAATTATCGCTTTATTTTAAATATTAGTCAGTAATCATTGTCCCCATTTATATCCCCAGGGTGCGCGGGCATGTTTCCTGCGGAACATCCCATTCTCGACCGTATATAAAATAATAATAATCACCTTGTTTTAAATATAAATCAGTAATCATTGTCATTAATGTACCACCAGGGTGCGCGGGCATGTTTCCTGCGGGACATCCCCTTCTCTGCGATATATTTCCCAGTGTACGCGCACAGCAAAACTCTCCTCGCCGACGAGAACGGCTACAACTCTCCACTTACCCTCCTCGTGGCCGGGGCTATAGGTATCATTATGATTAATATTGATAATTAATGTATTAATTATTTAAAATGATGATAATTGTAATAATAATATTGCATGGCTACAACTCTCCCCTCACCCTGCTCGTGGCCGGGTCTATAGGTCTGCTCACTATCAATAAAAATAATTGTAATTGTATTGTTACCTGCTAAAATTCTCTCTAGTTTAGTCACTATTATTATGAATATCGACAAATATTTTTTTACGTTCCTCCGTTTGTACATACATTTAGGTAATTATATTTCTCTATTGCTGTCATATTGCAGTCCATGTTTTGATTATTTTTCAATAACTTTTTAATTCTTTAGTTCTTATTCCACGTATTTATACAATTCCAATAGGCTGTTTCTTTCTTTATTTATTCCTCCTATGAGATCTTTATTATCATGTCAATTATTTCTAGCTTTCCCTAATGCGATGCAAAAGTTTATTGAATGCATTTCTTGAGACTTCAATGCTGACACGAGACTTGACTGCACTTATGCACTTCAGCATTATTGTAGGAAATAGGTGTGCGGATTTCACTTACTATATTATCCTTGTTTATTATTTGCACCTTATCCTTGCTAAATCCAGAAATTTATTCAATATATATTTCGTTGTATGGAGGTAATTTAATTTTATAAATTTACTCACTACCGAAAAACTCTCAATTGACAAGGTCACGAAATATCGGGTGAACAACGAGTTTCCTGTGAGTACAAGAACGGCCATTAGCTGATGATGACAGACGTGACATGAATGGTCGCTTTATTTATGTCCAAACTTCCTCCGGTTATCTCCGTATCATCGCAATCATCGTCAAATATACGCAATTATCACCTAAGGCTATACAATCCTCTCCCAACGCCGTGCAATCTTACCCCGACGCAACGCAATTTTTCCTATCATTTTCCGCACAATTCTCACTAAACCTCGAATTCTTCAACCTCTCAATGTTCACCAAACGTCAGGAAATTCTATCCCAACCCCAGCCAATCCTTCCCCAAACTTTCTGCAATGCCCATCCAACACCACTCAGTTCTCCCCCAACACCACTCCATACCCCAACACCACCCAATACTCCCCGCAACACCACTCCATACTCCCCCCAACACCACCCAATTCTCCCCCAACACCACTCCATACACCCCGCAACACCCCGTTTATCACGGTACAGGCGGTGTGCCGGCAGCGTCCCTCACTACCCCAGCAGACGTGATCAAGACTCGCCTGCAGGTGGCGGCGCGGGCGGGGCAGACGACGTACACGGGCGTCATAGACGCCGCGCGTAAGATCATGCGGGAGGAAGGCTTCAAGGCCTTCTGGAAGGGCGCTCCTGGTGGGTAAAAAATTTTCCCATTTTATACTTGCTTTTCGCTGGGGAATTTTGAGTTTGCGAATTTTGAGTTTATGAATTCTGAGTTTATTAAGTTTGAGTTTACGAATTTTTACTTTATGAAATTTGAGTTTATGAATTTTGAGTTATTTTGAGTTTATGAATTGGAGTGAGTCTTGAATTAGAGTGAGTCATGAATTGGAGTGAGTCATGAATTGAAGTGAGTCATGAATTGAAGTGAGTCATGAATCGGAGTGAGTCATGAATCGGAGTGAGTCATGAATCGGAGTGAGTCATGAATCGGAGTGAGTCATGAATCGGAGTGAATCATGAATTTAAATAAATTCTGTGAACCTGAAAAAAGTGCCATTGGTGGGTACCATTGCTCAATTTACAGTCTGATTTTGACTGATTAATCAGACTGTAAATTCACTGACCTAATCAAATTGAATTTTCTGAATCGTGGAATTTTGATTTTCTGTATGGAATTGAATTTTAGAGAATTGGTGAATTTGGGTTATCTGAATTGAATTGAAAAAAGTGCTCCTTGTGGGTATATTTGCTCGATTTTACGGTAAGATTTCTCGGTAATTATTATGATTTACTTAATTAAATTACATTAATTTCGAAAGACACCGTCGGTGGGTTCAATCGCGGAATATTCATCACGATTTTCAGAGTCTGATTTTCGCTCAATAATTCAGATGTTTGTCCAATAGTTCTGATTTTCGTCTAAAAATTCAGATGTTCATTCAATAAATTTTCGTTTGAGGAACGAAAACAATCTAATTAGAGCTCGGAGTTTTAGGCTGTTTGCTTTGAACATTTTAAAGCTCTATTTGATCTTTAGATTGTTTCTTCCTCGAATTTAATCGTAGCGATAAAGAAAAAGGAAGAANGCTGCTGCACCACTCAAGGTCAACGGTAGCAAAGCTGCCAAAGGCCGCTTTCTTCCTTTTTCTTTATCGCTACGATTAAATTCGAGGAAGAAACAATCTAAAGATCAAATAGAGCTTTAAAATGTTCAAAGCAAACAGCCTAAAACGGAGTTTGCTCTAATTTTCATATATTTATCCAAGAATTCTGGTTTTCAATCATTGATTCCGATTTTTGCTGCAGAATTCTGATTTTTGATCAATAGAATTCTTTGCTTCTGAGCCTCATCGTTATTGAAAATATTTGTGTGTTTTTCGTTTGATTGCAGGTGTGCAGAATTTTTCTTTTAATTGTGTTCTTTCTTTGCGGCCATTCATGCTTCATTTAATTCCTTCCTGCCATTTTGACTCTTGATTAGTTCATACAGCGAACTTCTACTTTCTGTATCCAAATCGTGCTTTGCTTTGTCGAATTTTCTCCTAGAACTCGTCATTTCAACCTATTTCTGCTCGAAAAAATAGTTATAATTAAATCCAAATAACATGCTTTCATTGTGTGCAAGCCATCCCACTCCTATGAGAGATACAACTGTTTGGTGCCGATCAAATACATAGTCTTTCGCTGAGAAGACAATAGTGAATATCCTGTTAGTGTTTGTATTCGTCGCTCTTATCCAGTAATATCCAGGAATGAAAGTTAAACAGTAGAAATTATCTCACAATTTTGAACGCGTTTACCTGCAAATAGTTCTTGTAGAAATAAGAGTATGAGACTGACATCGGTACCCGGAACGCCATTCTCAGAGAAATAGGTGAGAATTGGTCCTAATATTGATGCATTCTTTGTCGTTCCGATGCACTTTTAGTCACTCGCACGGCTAAAAGGCGTACGTTACTATCGAAACAACGTGACGCATTCTTATTGTGTGCTTTATGCAAGCCGTGCTTTGGACGAGATACCACCGGTTTAGTTTCATTGACGAAGTATTTGAAATAACTGTAAAATTAGTAATTCAACAGTAGTTAACATGACACAAATTTAGTCAGTAAAATGCGCGGTGCAACTGAAACCCGATATTTAAAGAAAAAAACTTCGTTACTGGTAGCAAGCGACGTGTAATAATCACAGCTATAGTCCTGTTCAAATTCTCATCTTGCATATTCCTTTAGTTAACCCTCTACCGCCATATGTCACTCTCCGGGAACATAACTTTCAACTTAAATTATACGTAAACTATTGAGTGTAGCAACCTGAGGACGTTTGTATGCAACAGAACATTTTAAAGTCGTCGTACGTGGCGGCAACCATCAGTGCAAGTCATTTTGCGCTCACTAGAACGTATCCTTTATGTGGAAGTAGACTTGTGACAATATTGCTCCGGTTACTCATGTCAGGCGGTAAAGGGTTAACAAGTCAATATCATCCATTTTATTCCTACAAATTACACATTTCTGGGCACTAGCAAAGAACTTCCCTTGTTTGCAGGGCGCGGCCCTATGGTGTTTGTGGGCACGTTTCTGCTGCCTACTCATGTAACGTAAACTACTGAACTACCTCATGCATTATTCCTCCTCGCAAATGCCGTTGAAACAACGTTATTTTTTAGTTAATTTCGTCTGTTCGATGTTAATTCAACGTCAGATGCCTGGTGGCCTGGCGAATGGCGTTGAAACAACGTTAATTTCGTATCGATTTTATTCAAGCAACGTTAATTCAACGTTTGGTGCCTGGTGAAATAAGGCCTTTGCTAGTAGACCAGTTCACCGTACTAACCCTTACAGTCCTGAGTGACTCACGACCAGCTTCTCTCATCGGCGACATTTCCATTCCTTATTGTTCCTTATAATTATTGGACTGTTATTATTCAACGTTTTTTATGTCCAACTGTTTTAACATCAAATTCTGTTAAAATACTCGTGTGTAAGATGAAATTTCACTCGAAACGTTCTTCAGCGTGATGTAATTATATTTTTTCGACACTCGATTCGATTTTAAAATTTAGTTTTAATATTCCATGAAACATTTTCTAATCTTGATATGTAATTATGCCTTTAATCGAACAGCATAACTTGGGAGCATAATTTTCGCTCCACTCTCATCACTCTGAAGGCAGCAGAATCTCTACCTCGACTTCCGACAAAACGATGCACCAAGAGAAATTAATGAGACTTTGTCCTACTAACTATGCACTTTTGCCCCTATGTATGTCATCTTGACCCAGTTTAGACCAGAAAAAGCACGCATCAGTGCTACACGCAGTAAATGTCTCGCTATATTTGGACAATATTACTCATTTCATGTTTCTGATTGTGGGCTTTCCATAATTCTCTATTGACAGTAAATGCATCCAAACTGCTGCTCTAACCGTTCGTGATGTGAAATCATGACTTTCCCAACTCCGTTTTCACCCTTTTAATTAATATAATTTTAATTTTTATTATTTTAATAAATTTAATTGAATATTCCTACAGTCCACTTTTAAGCTTCATGTGTGCAGAGTGGTTCATTTATTGACAATTTTCAATGCGCGCGTTTATTTTTTTCTGTCCCTGTTATTTACGTTCTTATGAATTTTTTACATTTTTTATTGAGTGAATTGTCTGCATTTGTTATAATTATTCGATGATTCCATGTTGAAATGTTAGAATAATTTTGGATCGTGAACCTGAATTTAAAATTTGCGAGTGTAAGCCTGAGGATTCTTGATCGGCCTTCATAGCGATGCTATGTAATGTGAGCGTGTCCATGTGATGTGATGCTTCATGTGATGATTATTATGCTCATTAATGTCAACTCAATCATTGCTCATACGCCACCACATCACACCACCATCACGGCATGTCACCACACTATACTAGCTTAATTGACTACCAAACCACCACATCACACCACCGACACTCGCCAAAAACTACCACTCATCACACACCACCCTCATCACACACCACCGACACTCATCACACACCACCCCTCATCACACACCACCCTCATCACACACCACCGACACTCATCACACACCACCCCTCATCACACACCACCCTCATCACACACCACCGACACTCATCACACACCACCCCTCATCACACACCACCCTCATCACACACCACCGACACTCATCACACACCACCCCTCATCACACACCACCCTCATCACACACCACCCTCATCACACACCACCCTCATCACACACCACCC